>NC_056728.1:543996522-544279022 GCF_019279795.1 Protopterus annectens | reverse complement strand
AATATTATCAGCTTACCATTTTTTTAATGTAGCATACGCAATATCATCAGCCCCTATAGTAACTGAGGCCACTTTGCTCATCCAATAGACTGCTGGTTCAAACATTCAAAGCCAATAACTCTGCTCAGGACTCCCTGTTTGCCAACTCTGTTGGCAAAGCTTGGAACTCATTGCCAGTCAATTTTACTCTAGAATCATCTCTAACTCTATTGAAAAAAAGTCTTAAGCTGTACTTTAAAACTCACTGGTCATGTCCTTGTTCTAATCCTGATTAGCTCTCTCTATATAACTTACATACTATGACATACATTGTTTCAGTCTATTTACTCAAGTGATTTTAAAAATGTGAGAGACCGTATAACTTACTTGTTCTAGCAATGTATGTGATATGACTGTCAAATGCAATTATTTTATGACTTTACTGTATTTTTTTTCCTTGGAGCTTTTTTCCCCAGGCCTCCGCTGAAAATGGACATGTATCCAGTTGGACTATCCCTGTCAACAAATGTCAAATAAAAATAAATAAATAAAATTTATTCATCAAGGACAGCATGCCCTGAATGTGTAGATGAAACACTGAAATATAAAGTTGTTTTCTAGCAACAACCTTTTCATTGGTTACAGATCTCTTTAATGTGGAAGTATTCAGAGGACCTCTACTTCTGCAGAGATTGTGCATATTGACTAAGATTGGTGGATTGTAATAACAGAAGTTTGAGTGGCTTTTTCTGGTTGAAATATTCTCAATTGGGTAGTTTTGTCATTATTGGTTTGTATGTTTTGTTTCATTGTTTACTGAAAAAATGTTCAAAACTATACATTTTAAACACACTCTAGCAAGTGATGCTGTATTATGCAAGGGATACAATTTGATTATTATATATTATAATTTACTACAATCAGGAAGGTGAATCAAAGAACATTTGTATGGTCCTAAACATTTGTGCAAGGGGCCTATGATTTGAAAACAGCCCAAAGGTAAACTTAATCCACCTCTGGCAAGATGCATTTTCTTTGAATGTAGGTTTCAATGCTGCTTCAAAGAATGTGAGTTTCAAAGGGGATACGTTTTAATGCTACATCTGTTTTCATTGTGAGACTGTATTATTTTGTTTGGCAGATGTCTATTAGTGTTTGAGCTATAAAATTTGAAATAAAAGTTTTAAAATGATCCAAATACTTGTAATCAGAAAACAGTATGCACACTGAGAGTTTTGAACAGTCTTTATGGCAACTGGGAAGAAATGGAGAAATAACTAAGTAATGGGACACTGGAATGGCTGTGTGGGAGGGGACTGGAGTAACAAAAGTATATGCATTTTGCTTTCACGTACATGTCCAGAATTTTTTATATGAAAAGTTGTCAACCCTATTCCAGATCCATGCTAGAAACTTTGCTCAGATGCTCTTTTACTTATTTAACCTCAGTTCTTAAAAATTAATTACTTTACTTGATTCTGGCAAGAGAGTCAGAGGATACTTTAAGATGGTGTCTTAGGTATAATTTTTTTAGGAATATTTTCTTGAATGACATTAAGAATCTAAATATTTCTTTCTAAATATATATATATATTCTTTTTTGAATTACTCTATTTTTTTTATGAACAACTCCTTGTTTGAAGATCAGCATACTGGCATGTTGGGTGGCATTGTTACCTCACAGCAAGAGGTATTCCAGTGTGAATCTCAGCTGGCGTGTCTTCTATATAAAGTCTGTCTGTCCTTCTTCTGTCCATATGGATATTATTTAGGTATTCCAGTTTCTTCCCACTCCAAAAGACATACTGTAGGCTATTTATCAAATGTAAAATTTCCCTATGGTATCTCCAGTGTATGTGTGTGTGTGTGTGTGTGTGTGTGTGTGTGTGTGTCTATGTGTGTGTGTGTGTGTGTGTGTGTGTGTGTGTGTGTGTGCGTGCGTGCGTGCGTGTGTGTGTGTGTGTGTGTGTGTGTGTGTGTGTGTGTGTGTGTGTGTGTGTTTGTGTGTGTAATATGGAATAAAGGCATGACAATCTACTTCCTCTCCTAAGTTCATAAGTTCATAGTTACATGCTAGTCTATTGACCACAAGGGCTTTTTAAGATTAGACATGCATCTTATAGGTATCCAACAAGTTTGGTGTCATAGAGGTTATTTTTAGGAGTATGTGTAAGCTAAAGCATGCATGGTCATACATTTACAGGCTGCCTGTATCCATTAGAGACCCATGTAACAGACGAGGGGGTAAACTTATGATTTCCCATCCACTGGTTCAGATTATGCTTGAATAGGGTCAGGGAAGAACTCCATTTCACATGGATGGGAAGCCTGCTTCAAAGAACTGGTTTTCTCTGAGACACATACCTGTACATCCAACATGTCTTATTTATGTTGCAAGCAGGTTTTAAGTCCATGGATTGGATAACTCTGATGCTCATTGTTTTGTGGATATACAAGAGTTCTAGTGAGTGAGATCCTTGGATAACTTGTCTGCTAGACATAGATCATCCCTCAGCAGTCTGTAGTAAGCAGAGTATAGGAACAGGGCTTTAAGATGATCTGCACAGGGTATGCTGTTAACTTCCTATATTCTTTTTGCAAGGAACCTCTGTGGATATTTCAGTTTTTGCATGTCCCAGTCAAGTACATATTGAAGGAGGTATTGTACTTAATGGTGGTTTCAATGACAGTTGAGTACAGTAGAATGATGACTTCCTTGGACATCGATGCTATACCCTTGCTTATAAGTTGAGCAATACAGAATGATTTCCTTACTACCTATTGATCAAAAGCCAAGTTACTGTTTACATATGTTCCTAAATCCCTGAATACTTGGTCTGCTCTTGGGGGTGTGTTATCAATGCGATCTTGGTGTAGCCAGCTTTTCAAAGGTACTCATATACCCTGTATCAATTCTTAACCAATGCTTTTATATTATGTCTAATTTCTTATAATTATTTAAACTGCAGATGGTTTTGTTTTATTTTTGTAGATTACATAATTATTGTTCTTAAAATGTTTTGTAATAATCTGGAGCTTTTCAATACTATTATGCATTTCTTGGCACTGAGTTTTAAACCTTGTTTCTGACACCAGTTGTTTGTCTTTATTAGCCCTTCTGGAAGGATATTGGTATCTTGGAAGGATTCTATGACTGCTCACAGTTTGCTATCATCTGCATACTCAGCCAATCAGAGGCTCTTGATATTGGTTTTGATTTCTGAGAAATAGATGCCAAAAAGAAGAGAATAAGGCATTGAGCCCTGAGGGACTCCAGTAGTGACCTGCTTCTTTGTGGAGGTGCACTGACTTTGTTATCCTATCTTCCTGAGTCATATCTGAGAACTAGCTGTCAAACTGGTGTGCATCAAAGGAATTTATGCCTAATTTCATGAGTTTGTTTACAATGCCTGAGTGGAAGATTGCATCAATTGCATTGGCCAGGTCAAAGTAGGCAGCATGCATCATTTTGACCTCATCCATTGCCCTGATGACCTCCGCAAATAAATCTACCAGATTGAATAGGCATGATCTTCCCTTGACAAAAACAAACTGATTTGGATAAATATCTGGATGTTTCCAATGCTATTATTAATTATTTCCATCATAATTCTTTCCATGACTTTGCATATGAAACAAGTCAGACTAATAAGTCTGCAATTTCTGGAGTCCATAGTATGCCTACCTTTATACAGAGGGATGATTGTTGCAGTTCTTCATTCATGTAGATGAAGTCTGACTGGAGGCTATGGTTAAATAGTGACTACAGTGGTCCTGCCACATTGTGTTTCATGATATTTAGGAGGCATCCTGGGATATTACTGGGGCTCATTGATGCAGTGTTCTTGGCCTAGGAGAGTGCATTTAGAATCTGTACCCTAGTGATGACTTGGGGGGTTATGTTCAGTGGTATTTATTGAGTGTGGACCAGGGTGGGAGTAAAACTGGGGCAGAATTTGTTGGCCAGTAGATTTGGTATATTTTTTGGCTCCATGTAGGTGGCTCTATTCACAATTAGCTTTGCACATTGTTGTGTACAGCCTTTGAGGTTGTGGACCTAGTTAATGAAAGTCTTGTGGTTGTCCTTGGCCTAGGAGGCTATTTTAACCTCAAAATTTGCTTTGAAAGACCTCATTTGATCTCTGAGCTGATTGTTTAGATTGACGAGAGAGTTTTTTTATCCTACAGGTCATTGTATTTCCTGACATTTACTATGAATTTCTGCCTTCAGTTGTACAGCCTATTAATGTTTCGATTCCACCAGGGTGTATTGTTTTTTTGAGTTTGTTCTGAGCTTATTTGTGGTAGACACAGCTGTCTCTATGCACATGATTGCTTTGAGTATCTGTATGCAATTCTTCATAGGCAACTGTGTCCTCATGATTTGGGGGGAGTGAAACTTTGTAAGGTTGTTATTTAATAATCAAACATTTGCTTTAGAATAGTTTCTAAATGCTACAGGATTAGATAGAGTCACAGGTTTTATTTATATTTAAAAAATAGACAGCTTTATAGTCTGATTTTACCATAGAGGACATAACACTAGAGGGTGCAGCATTTCTCCCATGTTAATGAGGACCAGCTGCAATGTGTTTGCTCCCATAGTGGGTGCCAGGACTATCTTGTTTAGGGTGTTAGCATTTACAAAATCCTGAAATCTCTGGGCCTGCAAGTTTGTGGATGTGAATGATTCACAGTTTATAGTGCATTAGTTAAAGTCACTCATGAATATTTATCTATCATTTGTTTACCTAGAAAGTCCGACTGGGACAGAGCCCATTTTCTGTGGATGCCTGGGTAGTAATGCTCCAGATGAATGTCTTTGAAATGTGGGAGGAAACCAGAGCATATAGAGGAAACCAACACAAACAATGGGGGGACATGCAGACTCCACATAGAAGATACCCCAGAGGAGAACTGAACCAGAGAACCTTTTACTATAAGGCAACAATGCTAACCGCTGCACCACCCGGTATGGTGTTGGGTTGAATGGTGAATGTCTCCAGTAAGTCCCAGTATGAGTTACGTATTTCCTGGGTCATAGAGGGGGATGTATAGCTAACAAGGAAATGCTAACTTGGACTTGGAGAAGCTCAACCTCACATCATCCTGTCTGACCAACCTTGAAATGACCTTATTATTGATGTATATTGAGACACCTCCACCTTTAGTCCTTGTCTGCGGAGTAGCAGGCCTAAATGTGTGAAACACATTATAGCCTTGCACTTTTTGGGTGCTGTCCATGGCTTTAGACCATGTCTCACTAACTGAAAATATGTCTGCATTCTCCATTGTGAGGAGAATTTGAATGGAATGGAGTTTTTTGTTTAGATATTTGAAATCCCAGAGGGGGGGACAGGTGTAGACTATCCTTGCAAATCAATATGGTCTGTTAACCATATCCTCCCATGTGAACCAATGAACAAAGAGACAGCATGTGTCAATGCAGCCAACAAAAACAATAAGAAACAAATCTAATGGCTCACATAGTGTCAACAAGGTTCTCCGGGAGAGGAACACAATCAAGAAACTGCCAAGTACATTTTAAACATGAAACAAACTGTATTGAAGAACTTTACATAGAAACGTTATATAAAATAAATAACGGTTAAGAGCTTACGTCCCTCAAGACATAGCACTTTATCAGAACCATCAGTGCTGAAAACACTCCTTCATTTTATAATATACTTAATTACTTTAATTAATCATGTGATTCAACCAATTAAGAAATTAAAAAAAACAAATTCTAAAAATATACAAACACATATATTGCATTATTAATAGACCAAAAACTGTCTAAAACATAGTGCAGTTGTGTAAAATTAATAAAAAAATTGATGAATACAATATTATAAAATACAATATAATTTGTTTTACAGATCTTATAAAATTCCTTGTATTTCTGAAACAAACAGTAAACAATAGGAAAATGAATGTTATAAATCGGCTGCCCTTTTTTCTAATATAGATGCAATGCTGGTATGTTCATTAAGCCCTAGTTTAGCTACTGCATTTAATCTTAGCTGTCAAATGAGTTCCCTCTTTTCTATTAAAATTTCCCATGCACCCCCTCTCGTAGATTTAGGCATCACTTCCATCACTGCATATAAAATTTTAGTGAATGAAGAGCAAGTAAGGGTATGTTTGTATAAAGAATTGTTAATGTTACCTTTGGTTATTGTGTGTGTGTATGTTTGTATATCCTCTTACACAGTTATCGTTCAGTTTTCCATGTATAAAAGTCATTACATCCATCATAGACAGCAAGGCACACTAACCCACTAGTGGTGCAGTTACCATCCCTAAACACAACCTCAGATGGAGGTGTTCCTACCAATACATTTGGTCGCACTATGATGTAGCTACATTGGATGTGTGCATCACAATGCCTATAACCCATCTTCTTAAAATGTTTTTTTGAAAAATAATTCTTAGGGTGTTCCACTAAAAACTTTACATTTTTTACCAATTTTAAATACAAAATTTGGAATCTCCCCTAAAATTGTAAAAAAGTCTGGATTGCCCCTGAACAAGCTCCAATTTTTTACAGTAATGATTTGAGTTCCTTGGAATAAGAACCAAAGGTGGCAACCATGGAATTAGAAAGGGTGTTAAAATTAGTTGTACTGTTCCACCTATTTGATGTATGACTAAATTCAACCGATCCTAATAAGGGCTTCTATTTAATACCCCAGCCTTCTAATCTTTCTTCACTAATCATGGATAAAAAAATCTAAATGGTAACCCCTTTCCTGGAACATATTAGTAGGATGTTAACTTTTAACCTAAAATTCATAATGTGAGAACACATTCTGGTTACTCTAACTAGTTGCCCCTTAAAAATGTATTTCATCATTAACTGTGGGTGGCAACTATTATATTCCAAATAACTATTAGAAAAAAAAATATATACATTCTTGTGCCAAAACATCCATTTAAAATATGTTTATAAATCATGACATCTAGGTAGTAAGTCTTATCCAAAGCATGCGTGTGCGAGAACCTAAAGAATGGGGGTGGTGCTGTTGATGTATTAAACAAATTCCGGTTTCAAAGACCCCTGGACTTTCCATAAAATAAATATGTAATCTAAAAAGTGTAAATAGGTATACTGACTCTCCTTGAACTCAGAATTCAACACAAAAGCCCTCTCCCAACTATATATAACTAAGCTGGCATAGATAGAGGCACAGCTCACACTCATAGCCACCTCTTTCACCTGTTGGAAAAATTCCCCTTCGAAGGAAATGAAAGTATTGTGCAATATATTTTCCATTGCTTCCATAATGACACCAATGAATGTGTTTTCTAAATTTGATAGCTCAAGAATGGCTGCATTAAATAATTGTAAGCCACCCTGGTGGGGGATAGAGGTGAACAAACTGACTACATCTATGTTTCAGAAATTACAATCTGTGTTGAAATAGTTTTCCTTGATCTTTGATAAAAAATTCCAGGAATCTTTTAATATGTGTTCAACTAGGAAGAAGGAATTCTTTACAATATGGTCAACAAATATTCCGAGGGGATACATAATAGAATTATGTGCTGCCACTATTAAACTGTATTGGGGTTCCTCAATACTCTTATGGATCTTAGATATACCGACTGTTATTGGGATAACTGGATGTTTATTGACCAAAAAATGATATAGGTCCTCTATAATCACCCCTTGTAGTAAAGTGCCTGCTGAAAATATCTTAATTTTTCTATACACTACATGTATTTCATTCTTAAACACTGTTTCATACTTCTTAGTGTCATAAAGTAGATTGAAAATTTGCACAGTATAATTCATCTTATCTGCTATGACAATTCCCCCACCCTTATCTGGCTTCATAATTCTTAGTGAAGAATCGTTTCTGAGTTTGTTCATAAGATCCCTTTCTTCTTTGGTTAAGTTGAAGAATCTTTGTTTTTGAAATCTTAATAAGTTATGTAATTCATTACAAAAAGTTTTCTCAAAATTAGCCACCGTGGGATGAAGTAGTGGATTAAATACACCTTTTTTCTTACAAATACCTATTGTTTTGTTGACCCCTGATCCTACCATTTGGCCATTGAACATAACTTGAAGATTCAACTCCCTAGTAAACAGTTTTAATTCAATGGGAAATTCTGCTGTATCAACCTTCTCAGACAGTACAAAGTTAAAACTTTTTTTTAAAAAAGTGAAAAATGGGCTTTACTAATTTCCAAGTCTGTGTAGTTAAAAATATTAAAACCTTGCTAAGTTAAAACTTTACCCTTGTGTATTGATACAACACTATCAACAGGTAGGATATGAGTTGAGTTCTTTCCCTGTTCTAACTGTTCTTTCTCCAGTTCCTCCCCCTCACACTGTTCCTTTTCCCATTCAGGGATTGAGGTTGAGCTAAAAATGTTTCCTGTCTGCATAGATTAAAAATATGCCCTGATCTTCTTAGAGGGGGAAAATCAGCTTCAAAATCATCATTAAAAAATCACCAGTGCTTTCTGGGGGGTTGGGATGGACATTATCATGTGGTGAGTAAAAGCCATTTCCCTGTCTCCCCTTGTATTAAAACTTTCAGAATATTAACAACCATGTAAGATGTAAAAAGAGCAGCTGTTTGATAAGATTTGGATACATGATATGCTTTGTGTTGTAAATACTCTGTTTTATCTTGGTGTAACTTTTTTTGTTTCCTAATCAGATTATGCTTTACATGTTGATCACCCTTTACAGAGGTATGGTCATATTTAGGAATATTACTTCTGCGGTGGTGGTGCTGTGGTAGCATTGTCACCTCACAGTAAGATGCTGTCCTGTTCAATTCTCAGCTAAAGCGTCTTCTGTGTGGAGACGTGTGAATGGACGTACCTTCATTGAAGGTTGTGCGTCAGAGCTGGCAACGCGGTACGTAAAAATCTACTGTCAATCATTAGCAGGCCGGAGTTCTGCTGTGGCGACCCCTGACCGGGAAAAGCCGAAAGACACAACAACAACAACAACTTTCAAATAAAAGGTCATTAGTAATATGCTGGTTTAACGTAGTCAATTCTCCAAACAACTGCTTGATTTTGACATTACTCATTCTGACAATAAATTCCATCAACTCCATGCTGTGTCTATCAAATATTTCAATCAGTTCAGTTCTGTGTATTCAGAATGTCTAATTGTTAACCCATTTAGAAATGTGTACATCCAGAGTCCCCTTGGCACTCTTTTCACCCTGTTGCACTCATTTATCATCATCAAGAGGGCAGGGAGAGGTGGAACGGCCGGTATAGGAAGAACTGGAAGGTAATCTGTACTTTATGAGTTTCAAGCTTATTTGAGAAATTTGCAGTGACAATAAGGCAACTAAATGGGTTAAATTTCCCTCAGAAAATAAAGTATTATTATCCATATTTCTGTGCTGAACCAGAGCAGCAGCACTAAATGAGGGTGCAGAACATGGTCCCACAAGTCCGACCATAGTGCCTATAATTCAGTAAAGCAAACCCCTGAACCACCAAGTCAACCACTGCCATGCTGAAAATCAGGACTAATGAACAAAGAGACAGGATGTGTCTGTGTAGCCAACAAAAACACTAAAAACCAAAGCCAACTGCTCACATAGTGTCAACAAGGCTCTCTGGGGCAGGAACACAATCAGGAAAGTCAAATAAAATGCCAAATATGTTTAAATATGAACCAAACTGTATTAAAGAACATTTCATAAGAAACTTTAAATAAAATAAATAACAGTTAAGCACTTTCTTTCTTCAAAACATGGGACTTCATTAGAACTGTTATACAGAATCATTCGGACAAATATTACACCCCACTGGAATGACACCAGAAACTAAGCTAACCATTAAGGTGAATCACCTGCTGTTCATATTGTGGCATCATCACTGGTGAAGGTAGAACACTGCTCAAACCAGCGTGTGACATATAGTCCAAGAGCTCCATAACATCTCTCTCTCTCTCTCTCTCTTCATATACTCCAGGGTAGGTATGTCTCAGGTCATTTACACCCATGTAGACTATGACAGAGTCATATTGGTACCTGTGGTCCAAGGACCTATGTGCATGAGTGATCTGGGGGATCCTGGCCCCTGATTGATAACTGACTGTGACTTTCTTCTCATTCAGCATGCTGACTGGGACATCTGTGTGTGTCACAATGGAGTCTCCTATGGCTTACAATACTGGATTATGTGGTAGCTGGTCTTATGAGCTTTGAAGCTGAGGGTCTGTGAGATGTGACTGCATGTGTTGTGGAAGTTATTCTTTTGGCAGAATGCTTTTGGGCCACCGAGGATATCTGTTGTAGGTCAAATGTCTGGGAAGTCTTTGGGTTTTACAACAGTTCCTTATAAGACCCTCAGCATATGTGGGTCTGTGTATCTGATCCATATTGTGTGCATTTCTGACACCCTGGTTGGCATTCTTGGTGCTTGTTTGTGAGAACTTTGCCTTCACTGACATTGTATAAATACATCTCTCATAGACCTTATTGGTTTGTTTGAGAATAAGTTGGTTGTCAGCATAAGGCGATTGCTACCATATGGCTGCAGAAATAGCAAGAAAGTGCATGTCCATGGTTTTTGGCCCCAACTGGGCAGTCAGTAAGTTGTTGCAAGAGTGAAGAATAGTAACGGCAGTGTCTAGTCCAACGCACACTGGGCACTGCTTGTCCCTGGGCAAACGAGTTTGTCTTCACACAGCTGAATAAAAGTGTAGTCTTGCTGGCCTGAATGTGCCATAAATACCAGAAACAAATACAAAGTAGCAAGTTAAACAGTAATACTGCCTGGAAGGCTTCTCAAAGGTGTGGATCTCAGCAATCAGCAAGCAGTACAATATTAGGGACCTTTTAAAATGGTTTAAAGTGCAAAATTATCAAATAAAGCAGCTTCATTTGCAGTTGCCTAGTAAACTTTATGGATGGTAAAAGCTTATTCATGAGATATCTATAGCAGTCAAATGTTACTCATGAGCATAGATGGATGAATCCTTGCTTGTATTTGTACTTTATACTTATTGTATATTATTTTCTTGCTTTATCTCACAGTTCAGTATTTTGACATTAAATGCTTTAAAAAATTGCATTAAATGAATGAAATTAATTTCTTTGTCAGATACTTTGGCTATTTTTTGTATTGCTGGGATAATAGGTTGTAAAGTTTTCCTATGGAATGTGCAGTCTGTTCTATCGTATGATCTTTTGTATTCGATTGTTTACAGTTTGCGAATGTTTATTCCAGTTTTGTGCTACATTTCAAATTTGCAATTTATTTTCTAAAAATGCCACATTCCAAGTCTTTTTTTCATTTTATTTATTTATTTTTTACTTCTTCTTCTCTGTTTATGTTAATGACATGCTAACACCCAAATATTTGATATAATAAATGGGTTCAGAATTGATATCACACAGTAACAATGGATTTGGGTTAAAAATGTTCTGATGGAAAAATCATGTTTCAGTACTACATTATCATGTGTCCAACTCTAAAATCTAGATGACAGCTTATTTTTCCAAAAATAAAAGCCAAGGTCATGCTATTCACTGCTAAGAAGGCAGCCCTATTAGATAAAACCATGTTCAATATCTATTCCCTAAGTAAGGTACAAATAGAAATGTGCAACCACACAAAACCTCTAGGAGTCACCATTGATGAACACCTAAATTTAGATATTCACTTGCAAAATAACATCCTAAAAACTCATCAGAAACTTGGAATCTTCTACAGGCACAATAATTTCTTCAGCTCATCCACTAAACACACCCTTGCACAACTTACAATACCCCCTTTCTTCATGTATGGCACCCCACTTCTTACCAACCTTCAAACAACACTAAAGTCTAAGTTTGAGACTTGTTATAATAAAATTGCCAAATTTGCAACAAATTCCAAACACTTCACCCATCACTGTCCTGCTCTTCACTAAAATGGCTGCAACTCCCTAACTACCTCACCTATCAGCAACTAACTGCACCTCACAAACTGATCTTTAAACCTTGAGATTGTCCTACCCTTAACTCAATAGTCACTTACTACTTCCCAAAGATATGAAAATCAGCACCTTCTGCAAGTTTACAAACCAAATCTTCCTCACAGCCAGCTTCTCTGCTTCTACTCTTTAGCCTAATATTGGAATGCTCCAACTTTACCCATTAGAACAACCCAGAACCCTGCCTGATTTAAAACTTCTCTACATGAATCCATATCTTCCAACTAGAACTTTACTTGCACTAAGCCACCTTAGAATATCTAAGATTAAATGATTTCTTTTTCTACTTTTATGCCACTCCTTCCAATAAGTTCCTCTATGCTCTGATTACCTCGAAAATGTAGTAACTATGACCTACCCTTCATAGAAAGGAATGCTGGAAGAACGCTATATTGCATTATGACAGCATGCATCCTCGTCATGTTTTTCAAGGACTAGTGAAGAGTCAGTTTAATAGATTATTGAAGTTATGTAGGGATAATAAAGACCTTTTGATAGAATTTGACAACATGGAAAAAATTTTTGTTGATAGAGGTTACGATATTAATATGGTTAAAAAAGTAAGGGCCCAGGTCACTGGAAATGATCAGGGTTTAAAGAGTATGACCACCTACAAGTGTCATGTTGGTGTTAATAAATATAAATGTAAGAACAGTTCAATGTAAAAGTTAAAGTTTATTACAACTTATACCAATGATAGCACAGCCATTAGAACTATTATTAATAGGAATTGGGGCGTACTGACCATTGATGATAGGACAGCTAAAATAGTTGGACATACCCCTGGGTTCACTTATAGGAACAATAAAAGTTTGAAAATGATACTATGTACGAACTCAATAATTAATGACTCTTTGTATATTAGGACCTCAGAGAAATTAGACACATATCCGTGCAGGAAATGTAATTATTGTAAATATATTTCAACTGAGCAGGGTTTTACACACCCTATATTGGATTGTTCTTTTAAACCAAGGTTTTATGCTTCTTGTGAGACATTTGGGCTGATCTATTTAGCAACCTGCCAGCAATGCCCCGCATTTTATTTAGGACTGACAAAAAGGAAGCTTAAACCGAGAATATACAATCATCTTTATGATATTAGATGCAAAAATGAACTTAATGCACTAGCGAAACACATTTCCATGAATAGTGATCACACTTTTGTATTTAGGGTTTTACAGATTGTTAGTTTTGGTAATAGAGGTGGAGATTATATGAATTATCTGGAACAAAGGGAGCTTGAATGGATCTTCAAGCTAAGAGGCCATTATCCACCGGGACTAAATGCATATGTATCCATTAGGTCCTTTCTAGCTACACGTAGATAATGATGCTTAGAGGTAATGTTAATTATCAATATATATTTTTTGACATATTTATAGGTTGTTTTTGTTTTATTTTTGGCACCTATATAATACATATATATATATATATATATATATATATATATATATATATATATATATATATGTATGCTTATATATACATTTTTACATTCTCTGCATATATTTTATATATATTTTTTTATGAGGTTTTGATAATTGATGTATTATGCTTTTTGCATAATATATTTCTACGTATTAAATGAGCTGGGGACTAATAATAGCTTTATATCATAGCTATCAATACCTATTTATATGAGCTCTGGTTTTTGACTATTAATGAATATGTTTAGCCCCATATACATCTTCTGTTATTTTATGTTGATTCATGTGGATTTTATATTGCTTTTTGTATTGATATAATAATTAAGTTATTTATTTATTTAAATGCTTAGATTTCACTACTTATTTATTCATCTCCCTATTTATTTATTTATTTATTGAGAAATGTGTGTTTTTGACATGATAAGAGTGCTTAAAGTATTTTTGCATAGTTAGGAAAATATAAATATATATGTATTCTATAATATTGTGAATAACATCAGGTCTTTGCATATATGTATATATATATATATTTCCTTTACTGGTTTTGGGACATTTGGGAGTTGTTTTACATACATTGATTTGTGTGTGGCTACTTGGAGAAGGATTTTCTGCACTAGTGATGATTGATTGTATATTGTTTAATTGTTTGATTAACCCAATTTAACTTAATTTAATTCAATTATGAAATGCTGCTACCATATATAAACTTGCTCAGTTTCATTTGTTTTTATGATCTGAAGAAGCGTATATTCCATACGCGAAAGCGTTTGTCTGACATTAAAGTTTTATTATATATTTGGACTCATTTTTGCTATTCCATTTCTGTGGTGAGGCTGGACGTGTTACTTTTCCAAAATGTAGTAACTATGATTGTCATTTGTCTTGCCACTGGATTGCTAACTGTGTTCTCACTTTGTAAGCCAATCATTTGTTAGTTGTATATTACCTATGTATACAAATCTATTGATCTAGTTGTATACTACATATGTACTACCTATATATAAAATTCTACCTTCATTGTTGTACTGAGAAGCTTTTCTCCCCAGGCCTCCACTGAAAACGGGCTCTGAAAGGCCCAGTGGACTTTCCCAGTTAACAAATTGCAATTAAATAAATAAATGTCTTCTGGCAGCAGTTAATACTGAAATATTATAGCCTATATGCTACTTTAGGCATTAGCCAATTGTACATTTGGTCCTTCATGATGCTACAGAAGAAATCTGCAACTCCAAGGAATATCAGGATGGCGTTTGTGTCTTAGCCAACAAAATAAAGCACAAAAATAATGGTATCTTGCATTAAAATTGCATAATTTTGTATTGTCTGTAGTAAACATTTTCCCTCAACTCCTTGCAATATCTGCACATGATAAAAGACAGATTATCCCACCTTTAGATAGCACTATTACAAAATGAAACACAAAGTATCTATGAATTGCCAGGAAACAAATCAAACCTATAAGAGAAAATAATGATTTTGGGAAGGCAACTTCTTCATCTCAATAAAACTCACTTCATCTGTGAAATCTACCAAATGTTTCATTCTTGTGCACTTCTCTCTGATTTCTTCAACATAACACAAAAGCAATCATCATAATATATGTCAATATGGTTTTAATCATCATATACCTGTTGTTCAGACTGCTGCATAGAGATTGACCTACTACCAGCTGTGATACTGAGATAAGATAAGTGTTTATTCTAATTTTTTGTCTGCATTTTGATTTAATATCTCTTTAATCTGTACAACTGTACGTAATCTTCTTCTTGTGTGTTATAGCTGTATATCTTAGTGTTGACCTCAGTTGTAGTGAACTCCTTTGTCTGGAGGCCTTGTCTGTTTTCTTAGTGGCAGTAAGTTTTTCAGAACTAGTTTCATCCGGTCAAAGTATTCCTGCATCTGTGTTGTTTGGTTTCTGTCTGTGTTTTAAATTGGATATACCTGTTGCTCAGGCTGCTGCAGAGAGATTGACCTACTGCCAGCTGTGATAGTGAGAAAAGATAAGTGTTTATTCTTATTTTATGTCTGCATTTTGATTTAATATTTCTGTAATCTGTACAACTGTACTTATTCTTCTTTTTGTTTGTCACCACCCACCCTCCCTGTTCTTGTTTTGGTGTTAGTGTTGGTGGCTCTGGAATTGCTCGCCCCTCCTGTAAGTCTGTATTTGAACACTCCTCCTGAGTCCATCTCATTTGCTCACTTAACCAAATACAGTGAGATCTTATTCTGAGTCTAGTATTCACTCTACATAATACAGAGAGAAGATTTGAGAAGGCCAAGGTTCTTCCTTCCTCTCTCCTTGCATTTTACTAAAAAATATATATATATATATATATATATATATATATATATATATATATATATATATATATATATATATATATATTCATCTGCTTTTACTGTATTTGTGTTTCCTCCTACTTTATTTTGCTTTTGTCTCTTCTTAAAAGTACTCTATTTTATTTATTCTGCTGCACTTATTGCTGCATGGTAGTAGCCTGATTAAACTGTAACTGTTATTCTAAGTCTTTTGGTTTAAGCACTTGGGCTTCATACCGGTTGTTTTATATTAAGAAGGTGTGTGGTCTGCACTGTTGTGGCAAGACAGATAGCTTACATCCTTCTAAGCTGGGAATTGCTGATTGAAAGCTTAGTGTCTGCTATTCTAAAAGTGTATTAGTTCTGGTTTAAGCACTTGGGCTTCAGGCCAGTTATTCTACATTAACACGGTTTGTGGTCTGCACTCTTTTGGGAGGATAGGCTGGATTCTGCCCTTCAGAGATGGGAATTTCTGGTCACAGGCTTATTGTGCCTGCTTATTCGAATTGTTTCTTTCTGAAATTGGTGCACCTTGTTGCTGTAGCATATGACCAGATTCAGGCCTGCTGAATCTAGCTTTGTTTGTATAACTTGAGCACTGATCCAGGCCATCTTTTTTTGGAGAAGATTCCCCTGCACTCTAGTAGTGGGAGTGTGCAGTTAGAACTTGTCTAATTGAAGACTGCTGGAACAGGGCTCAGTTTTGAGTTTTTTTGTGGTTAATTGGGTAACTTGTTTAAATCAGATTGTTTGTTTTCTATTGTTTTATATATATATATATATATATATATATATATATATATATATATATATATTGCACTTTATTCATCTGCTTTTACTGTATTTGTGTTTCTTCCTACTTTATTACTAGGGGCATTGACTACATCTCTGAACTGAGATATATAACAATACGTATCTTTTTATGTGCATTTAAAGTGTTTTTTGATTGTATCTGCTTTATTTTCTGAAAAAAATATATATATATACTTGTTTCCCACCTTTCTAAGATAGTATAGTCCAGTTTTCAGGTTAGTGCTAAATTCAGGGCTGTGTTACAAATCTCTGTGTTTGCCCATAACTTACTTGGATAGAAGGAAGTTTCTCTGTTCACCTGTGAGAGAGGGGAGCTTTGAGCAGCCTATATGTCCCTGGAGGAGTGGTTTCAGCCCAGAAAGTAGTAGTTTATTGGCCATTTTTGGCTAATTTCTATCTCTTTCATTTCCCTGCTATAAAAACCGCATTTGCCTGGTTTTGACTGCCAGGCAGCGCTGGTTAGCTAGGGTATAACTATTCCCAGCTCCACAAAGTTTGCTCTTCAATTTTTCCCTTGAAACTAGACAAACTTTAAACTTAAGCACTCAAGCCATTCGTTTCTCAGCTCAGCACTTGCTCAAAACTCATAGCAAGCACTTATAAACCCTAGCACTACAGAAGGACAAAGCTCTCTATTTGACCTTACAAGCCATTCAGTAAAACAGTTTACTGTACCTATCCAGGCATGTCCAAAGGTCAGCTTCAGGTGTACTCTCCAGTCCAACTGGGGAATCTGGGCATTTTGAGGCAATGTTACAACTGCCTCATGTACACTGACAACCCTCTCCTCCTACCACCAAACACTAATACATGCAAAAGATGCAATTATACAGCCAATCTCGAAGCTAAGCTCTCTCAACCCAAGACTGGATCAGAACAGTCAAGAGGAAAAGGGAAATACTGGCATCACACCACCAGTCTCACACAGACCCATTAAACCAGCACTGGCAAAAAACACATGTAATTACACGAAAACATACTCGGAGGCTCTAAATAAAAATCTGCAAAAGCAACAGAGCCCTCCAAAGCAGACATCCAAGCAACCTCCACCCCCAACACAAACCATGAAACACATACTTCACAAAACCAGTGTGCCACACAATCACAGCCCTCAAGGCAAAATAACACACCCAGCATACTAGTAATAAGTGACTCTATAGTCAAGCACACTGACGTCCCACTCACTAGGCTGAATAAGGAGATGGTTACTGTTAGCTGCTGTCGGGTGCCAGGATCCACCACAAAACACAAGCACTCAGGTCACTCCAGAACAAGTACAAATATGACTCTGTCATTGTCCATGTTGGTGTGAATGACCTGAGCCATACCTCTCTGGACTACATGAAAAGAGACATGGAAGAGCTCTGTGATCACATAGCCCAGGCCGGTATGACACTGACCCTGAGTAGCATCCTGCCCTCACCAAGAATGATACCATGGTATAAAGAAAAAAATTATCAATTTCAACAATTGGCTAAGTTTCTGGTGTCATTCAAAGGGGATCCAGTGTCTATCTGCCTGGGAGGACATGCTCGACAAGCCACACTGCTTTGCTAGAGATGGCTTGCACCTGTCACTCTTAGGCTTTCGAATACTGGCCAAGGCTCTTGCCACCCCCATAGTACCTTTTTTATGTAAGGCTCAAAAGACAAACCCACTGCTTTAAATAGCACAATTTACAAAAATATGAGGGTAATACTACTCAATGCCAGAAGTCTAAACCTCAAAATGCATGCACTCGAGGCACTCCTCAGTATGGAGAAAATTGATATATGTGCAGTAACAGAAACCTGATTTAAGGCTCCAGAGAGCACCCCAACACTACCAAGATACAACTTATACCATATATTTCAGCCACAGAACCTGGACCGAAATACAAAAGGTGGAGGAGTATCCATATTCATCAAGGATACCCACACCTCCAGGTTAGTGGCACAGCACGATGCTTCAGAGATTATCCATGTGCAACTAACAATGGGCAAAACTGCAATTCAAATTGTAGCTTGCTACAGAACACCCACCATGTCCCAGGACCCCCATTCTGCATTTCTGGAAACACTGGTAACATAAAGGTCCTATCAAACACCCTAATATTGGGTGATTTCAACTACCCAAACATTAACTGGGAGAACTACTCAAGTACTAACTCCCTTGCCCAACATTTCCTAGAATTTATAAACTCAAACACCCTGGAGCAACAGGTCAACACTCCCACCAGAGGTGGCAACATATTGGACCTGGTCATCACCAACATGGGCGACCGGTGTTCTACATCGCAGGTCAACCCCTCGCTGGTTAGATCTGACCATAAACAAATCACTTTGGATATCCACATTCTTCCCCCAACCCCGGACAAGGAAACCACTGTGAAAAACTTTTCAAAAGCAAACTTCACATTATTTAAGATGGAGGTGGAAAGTTTCAAAGCCCCCATCCTAAAGGATAATGCTGTCCAAGCTGCAAAATCCTTTACTAATGCATTTTACGGCACCTACAAGAATGCATGGATCATGCTATCCCAAGCAAAACCAAGACTCACTCCTCCAAGAAAAAGAAACCAGTCTGGTGGACCCCTGCCATAAACAAGCTATACAACAGAAGGAGGAAACTAGTACAGACAAGAGTAAAATCCAAAGAAGGGAAGACATCCCTGAGCAGTATCAGCAAGAAACTACGATCCCTCATAAAATCGTCCAAGGCGAGCTTTGAAAGAAAACTTGCCAAGGACTCCAAAGATAACCACAAGGCATTATTTAGCTATGCCAAGAATCTAAGTGGCAATGTTCAGATCTGCTCGGAGTGAGTGCAGAATGGCACAAAATACACTGAACCAACCGATATTGCCAACATCCTGGCAGACAGGTTCAGTGCAAACTTCACCCCCAAAAGGGACCATAACCATACCAAAAGAATGTAGAGCCCCTGAAATCACAGACACTCAGGTTAAAATATCCCTCTCCAAAGCCAAAAACACAGCATCAATGGGGCCAGACAGTGTCCCAGGCTGCATCCTACATGAGCTCAAAGACGAACTAACCCCTCACCCAAATACACTGTTCAAACTCAGCCTCTCTACAGGATACGTACCCATAGATCGGTGCACACAACGGTTATTCTGCTCCACAAAGGTGGAGCCACAACAGACCCCGGGAAGTATCGCCCTATAAGTCTGACTAGCTTGGTCTGCAAGGCTATGGAGCGCATCATCATGGAACTCATTAACAGAGACATTGGGGACCTCCAAACACTGGAAACTACCCAGTCTGGCTTTCAGATCTTGCCTCCTAAACCTAGTGGACTTCTTTGAGACAGTTACCAAGGCTATAGATGAGAGAAAGGTGGTACACACAGCCAACCTAGACCTCACAAAGGCCTTCGACACCATTCCCCATTATGGTATTATAGACAAGCTCACCAGCCTGAACATAAACCCCTATGTCATAAGATGGGTTGCCAATTGACTCACGGACAGAACCCACATGGTGAGAGTTGTGGGAGCTAGGTCCGACTCTAAACCGGTTACAAGTGGCATACCCCAGCGCTCAGTCCTAGGACCCCTCCTGTTTGGCATATACTTCTCAGAGGTACAGACAAGCACAGGAGGACTATGGCTGACCAAGTTCACAGACAACTGCAAACTGGGGGCTATAATTGACTCACCAGCTGACACAGACATCCTCCAAAAGGGTCTCACTGAGACAGATACCTGGTGTCAAAATCATGGCCTCAAGCTAAATGCCAAAAATGTGCATAGTTATTCCCTTTGGAAATAACAAAGTAACTACAAACTACCACATAGGTGATAGTCCCCTAAATACGGAAAATGTAATAAGGGATCTGGGGACCCAAGTAGATAGTAATCTCTCCTTTGATAATCACATTGCCAAAGTGGTTAGAAAATCCTTCTATGTGGCCCACCTAATCACAAAAGGGTTTGCATCCAGATCAAAAGAGGTCAGTGTGCCCCTCTACTCATCACTCATCAGTCCCATCATAGAGTACAACTCCCCATTTGGGATGTACCTTACAAGACACCTGCAACAGCTGGAAAGACCACAGACGTACCTCACCAAGAGGATCACTGGCCTCAAACAGATGCCCTATGCAGCTCGACTGAAGAAACTCCAGCTGTACTCGGTTGCATACTGCCTGCCCAGAGGTGATCTCTGCCTGACATACAAGGCCATGTCCAGCCCAGAATTGATGGACATACTCCACCTAAAGAAAGCCTTATCCCCTCGAGCCACATGCTCTAGGGATATAAACCTCACCACAACAATAAATAGGATGTGCTAAAGGGATAGATTCCTGTCCCAGAGACTTCCCATGCTTTGGAACAGGATTCCAATCTACATTAGGCAGAGCTCCTCGCTAGCACTCTTCAAGAGAAACCTTGACGAGTGGATGGAAAACAGAAAGTTTACCCTGGGGGATCATTTCAGTGGCTCTGCTGGACAGAGGCACAGGGAACTAATCTAAGGGGGTGGCAAAAGCCAACACATTCTGGCTAGGCTTATAAATGCCTCCAAGCAGATAGCCTATTACCTACCTATGAACCTATAAACCTATAATGTATGTAGACATAGCTTTTCCATAATATGTACCTCTGGCATCCAAGAATCTTAAATAATAACCTGAATTCTGTACTTTGTTGTTTCACTTCAGTGCCTTCTGACAAGTAACCTGAAAGGATTTTTACCTGCCTCTATACACCTTAGCAGAAACACAGTCATTACCATATGTGACAACCTTTACTTAATCAAACATTTCACTGAATTTATCTAAATATGTACTGATATAATTACCATCAAACTTTTTGTAAAGCACAAAACAGCAGACTGAAGGCTTATTATGCCTATTATTCTAAGTGTCTTTGTTCTGGTTTAAGCACTTGGGCTAAAAACAATTATACATTAGGAAGGCTTGTGGTCTACACTATTGTGGCAGGAGAGGATAGCCTATACCAATCCGACCTGGGAATAGCTGTTCTAAGTTGCATTGTGCCTTTATTTGATTGGCTAGAGGTATAGCTTGTTTAAAATTTTGAATTTCTGAGTCTGGGACATTTGGCAACATTTTGTAACCCCCTTACTTGAGAAGAGTGTTTCTTTGTTGAATATCTGCATTTTCTTTTACCTATTGTTTTACAGTATTTAGTTAGAACTGCTGATCTCTGCATAGCAGTGCTTAGCAGCGATCTGTAGTCACCAATATCTCACAGCATAATTCACCTTTGTGATCGGGTTTATATTATATAGTCGAACAAGCAAAATGTCGACTTACCTGTAATCGACCTGTATTTGTCGAAGCTGCACAACATCGAATGACCAAATCATCGATTTCTTTCTAAGAGAAAGAAATCGGTAGCCCAACCACGCACACCACATTAAAACAAGCACTATGAAAGTAGGAGGGGCTTCACTCCCCACACACACCCCCAATGTGGGGGGCTGTGCCCCCACCCACCTAACTAAATATACTAACTCTGAGATTACACTACAGTTGGGAAAAGGGCAGATTTAAATGAACGGCCAACCAATTTCATTCCCTTAGAAAGAAATTGATGATTTGGCCATTCGATGATGTGCAGCTTTGACAAATATGGGTCGACTAAACTTGAGTCGACATTCTGCTTCTTTGCATAAATGATATAGATCCTTGTGATCTGTGTAGATACCAATCTCTCACAGTGTAATTTTCCCATAAAATATCTTTCCTTGTCTAGACAGATCTTTTAAAACTATTAGAGCATCTAGTTTGTGCATAGCTGAGCATTGCTCATCACGTTTCCCTTACTCATCCACAGTAGACAAGTAGCCATACGTATGCACTTCCTGACTCTCTCTGTGGCCAGTCTGGTTGAGATGGGTATTCTGAGCCATTGTAGCAATTGTCTCATGTACACTGACAGCCCTTTTATTCTTAGTAAAACATATACAGTATGTGAGAGGTGTAAATATTCTAATGCTGGTGGCAAAACTTTCGTACAGCCAAAACTAATGGTAGACAGATTGTCAGTGATACTTGCTCCATACTTACTACACTTGCAGGTAACCTTCCTAAAACAATAAGACCTCCTGCACAGCAAAATCAAAAAAGGGTCCTTAGCCATCATGTAAACACTCCTTTAAAACACCACCTACAGCTACACATAGTACCACTGTATCCTGTGCCTCCACTACTGCTAAGCCCTTAAGGCAGACCAGTGAACAGCCAAATTTCCTATTCATTGGTGATTCTATAGTGAGGCACACTGATGTCACCCTCAGAGAATGAGTAAGGAGAGTGTCATGGTTAGCTGCCTTTCAGGACTAGGATCCGTCAAGTCAAGCAGGCACTCAGATTACTGAATCACAAGCACCAGCATGACTGTCATAGTCCATGTGGGTGTTAATAACCTGAGAAATACCTCTTTTGACTATATGAAGCAAGACATGATCAAGCTTGCCGATTATGCACCTCAGGTAGGTATGAGCCTTGCACTGAGCATCATACTAACTTACCCACGGATGATGTCATGTTACCAACAGAAAATGATTGATTTTAACAGTGGCTTAGCTTCTATTGTCAGTCCAGGGGGGTACAATATTTGTTGGCCTGGGAGGACATGGTTGACAGACCAAGCTGCTTTGCCAGGGATGGTCTGCAGTTAACCCCTCTAGGCTTTCAGATATTGTCGAAGACCTTTTCCATCCTATATTGCCTTTTTTAGACAACGCCAAACTGATAAACCTCTCGACTTAACTGAACCTAAGAAGGAATATCTAAAGGTGGTGCAGTTCAGTGCTAGAATTTTTAACAAGAAACTTCACTCCCTGCAAGCCTTCCTGTCTCTGGAGAATGTAGACATCTGTGTAGTAATGGAGACATGATTTAAAGTTGCAGAGAGTACCCCAGCAATACATGGTTATAATATCTTTCACATCTTTAGACCAGCTACTGCACATAAGGGAACTAAGGGCAGAGGAGCCTCAATCTATAAAGTGTATGACCCACTGGAATTCATACATGTGCAGCTCACCATAAACATGGTCTCATACCATATTCTTGCAGCCTATATGTCTCCCTCCATGTCCCAGGAAACCCACACTACCATTCTCAATGTACTAGAGTCATTCGTTCTTCGACCCAATACGATATTTGTGGTGGATCTCAACTGCCCCTCTATAGATTAGGAATCCTATACAGTTTCTAATGCACAAACCCAGTGATTCTTAAACTGTGTTAATACCAATATCCTCAAACAGTTGGTCCATTCTCCTACCAGGGATACAGACATCCTTGACTTTGTAAGCACAAACATGAGGGTCTGATGTTCATCACCCAAAGTAATGACTTCACTTTTCAGATCTGACTATAAGGTAATATTGCTTGAAAAAAAGATTAATCTGTGGGTCCAGTGAAACCAAAAAACATTAGGAACTATTCCAAGTCACTTGTACTAAGCGACACCTTACTTAAATTCCGAGCACCTCTATACCCAGTAAATAGCATAGCATATGCTGAGCTTTTACAAAATCTCTGTGCAGCCATATTGATGGCGGTATAGAGTGAGCTGCACACACTCATATTAAGAATAAAGCTAACTCAAAAGACAAGCCACCCTGGTGGAATCACAAGATCAATCGGTTATATAACAAGAAAAAAAATCTTGGCCAAGTGTAAGAAGACCAAAGCCATACACACTAAAAGCCCCCTGACCAATCTAAGCAGGCAGCTAGGAGGATTTAATTACAACTTCAAAGGCTAAATTTTAAGAAGAAATAGCTTCTCAGGCAAAGGACAACCACAAAAGCTTTCTACAGCTATGTCTGCAACCTCAGGAGAAACAAATGACAATGAGCAGAACTAATTGTAAATGTCTTCACCCACACTGAGTACAAAAAGCAGCACTAAAGACATTTGAAGAGAAATACATGCAAAGCCATCCAGATATAGCAAATTTTACAATACAAAAAAATAAGAAAACAAGGGGAAAGTAGAAAAGAGGGTTAATAATGGAGAAGTTAAAGAGATAGAAACTGAAATTATAGATTACCTGTGAAGTGAAGGATTTAGTGCAGAAAATCTAACTCTGATAACACCACAGCATGATAGAATAATGAATCCCCAAATTAAAGAGAAAGCAGTGGAGCAGAAAGGATCAGTTGCCTTATGAAGATACTTTGGAGCCTTCAGTAGGAAACCAGTCCAAAAGTTCAGCTGGAGTCGCACTGCAAGAGAAGGAAAAGGAAATTGTGCCAACTCTGAAGCAGTCAGCATTGTGGAGTGATAGGCCAATGAGTTCCCAAATGAAAGAGCAATGGCTAACACAGGGTGAAGTTGAAGAGTATATGGCACAGGACAATTTTCTAGAATTTTCTGTAGAATGCCCGCAGGAAACAGAAGACAAAGAATGTGGCCTTCATCTAGATGAAAACAATCTAAGGGAAGAATTGCTTGATTTAATAGAGATCGATAGACATATTAAGATCAATAAAATAAATTGACTACAGAAAGTCAGTAAGACCCAAAACGTTAGACGTTTGATAAAACAAATCAGAACAGTAATCAAGACTGTTCATAGAAATCCGTGCAATATAAAAGAAGTAAATAAGATATATTACTGTGCCGCTAAATTAATTAGATATAAAGTTTTAGATCAAGAATATATGGCAGTAAGGGAAAGGAATGGGAGAAAGCAAATGCCATTATGGAAGTATTGAATAGAGTAAACTATAACACAATTAAGACAAGAAGTGTCACTGCTAGAAGAGTGCAGAAGAAGAAACAGATCAACATACTCAGAAAGACAGATGTGATAAAAATGGCATGCAGTATCAGAACAAACCAGGATCTATCGTACACTATTGCAAATGATAAACTAAATATATCAGCGCAGGCAGAACAACTTAGAAGATACATCGATAAATATAAAGGAAAAGTTCAAAATAAGCAATTTATTGATGATCCAAAAAGTTGTATAGAGAAATGGAAACAAAGCAAAGGAATAGAAACATCACTAAAAAAAAGAAGAAATAGACACATTTTGGAGAAATATCTATGAAGATCCTGTGGAATATAACAAGGGTGCTGAATGTATAGAGAAGTCAAAGAAAGAGTAAGAAGTTCAAATGTACAGGATATGAAATGGCATGAAGTAACAGCCAGAGAAATTGAAACAAAATTAAGAAAAGCTACTAAATGGAAAATTCCAGGCCCAGATGTAGTACCTAACTTCTGGCTGGAAGTATTAGCATTTTTAATGAAGATTTAGTCATGAGTAAGAACTATTTATATGCATACCCCAAACAGAAGCCAACCTGGTTAACAACAGAATAAAATGATACTCCTCCTTAAGAGTGAACCTGCAAGCTATCCTAAAAACTATAGACCAATAACTTACCTTCTGACAATGTATAAACTATATCCTGGAATAGATGCCAACAGAGTTTATAGTCCTTTACAAGAGAACTCATTCATGGCAATAGAACAAATGGGTAACAAAAGAAAGACATGGAAAAGGGATAATTTGCTGCTAAATAAAGTCATAATGGAGAATTTAAAAAATGGGAGGAATCTAAGTATGGCATGAAACCACTACAAAAAAGCATTTGACAGCATCCCACATTCATGGATAAAAGACTGCTTAAAAATGTATAAGATATACCCTACACAAATTGATTACATTACACTGACCATGAAACAGTGGCAAACCACTTTGCAGCTAAGCCATGATAAAGGGCTAATTATTATCCCAAGGACAAAAATTCAAAGGTGGGATATTCCAGGGTGACTTCTTGTCACCTCTGCTTTTTGTCTTGTCCTTAACCATTAAGCTGTCTACTTAAGAGATTAGGTCATGGCTATAATTTGGATCCCAGAAAACAAGCATGTGTAAGGACGTCTCATCTTCTCTTCGTGGATGATTTAAAATTGTATAGTTCATCAGATGAGCAACTGAAAGCACAAATACAAGTAGTCAAATCTTTCTCAGATGATATAAGAATGTCATTTGGTCTTGATAAATGTGCAAAAGCAACATTTAAAGCAGGAGAGCTGCAGAGCCAAGAAAATATCAGTCTGGGACAGGAATGTGATATAAACGTACTTAAGCAGGAGGAAATGTATAGATATTTGGGAATTGATGAAGGATCAACAATAAAACATGAAAAAAGGTGAATTAATCTTAGTAAGGAATAGGTTAGAAGACTAAAATTAATACTGGAAACAGCTCTGATGTCTAGGAACAAAGTCCAAGCTGTAAACCAATTTGCTCTTCCTGTTTTAACTTATAGTTCTGGGGTGTTTGATTTGCCCAAAAAGGTAAACAAAAAAAATGCTTCATGCATATCAAATGGTTTATAAAAATCAGTTCATACCAAAATTATATTATGAAGTAGGTATGGACCTCTTCAAAACTGATTACATGTATAGAGATGCAGTCGTAGGACTGCATATATATTTGTGACCTCACAAGATCCAAACATAGAGAAAGTTTTAAAACATGAAGAGAACAAGTCTAATATGACTTCCTTGCTTTAACAGAAACATATTGGTGTCACTTGGGAATCAAAATCAAACCAGAAGTAGCTGAAAATCAGGCAGCAACTGAATGAGCCAAAAATACAAAAACAAAACAAAAGTACAAGGACAAAATGATTGACTTCAACAATTGGCTAAGCTTCTGGTGTCATTCTAAGGGGATCCAGTATCTGTCTGCCTGCGATGACATGATCGAAAAACCACGATGCTTTGCCAGAGATGGCCTGCACCTGTCGCCCTTGGGATTCCGGATACTGACTAAGGCTCTTGACACCCCTATAGTGCCATTTTTAGGCAAGGTTCAAGTGACAAATTCACCACCATAACAAGTACAAGCAAGCAAAATCTGAGGTTAATGCTACTTAATGCTAGAAGTCTAAACCTCAAAATGCACTCACTCAAGGCACTCCTTAAAATGGAGAACATTGACATCTGTACAGTGACAAAGACCTGGTTCAAGGCTCCAGAGAGCACCCCTGCATTACCAGGCTATAATTCATGCCACACCTTTTGGCCACCTAACCTGGACCGAAACACTAAAGGCAGAGGCATGTCCATATTCATTAAGGATATCCACACCTCCATGCTAGTTGCTCAGCATAAGCATCCGAGATTATCCAAGTGCAACTAACTCTGGGCAAGACCGCAATCCAAATTGTAGCTTGCTACAGATCCCCCACCATGCCCCAGGATTCCCACTCCTCATTTCTTGATACACTGGAAAATAATAGGGTACATCCTAACACCCTAATAATGGGTGATTTCAACTACCCCACCATTAACTGGGAAAACTACTCATTTACCAACTCTTGTTCTCAACGTTTTCTGGAATTCATAAATTCCAATGCCTTGTATCAGATTAGCCACACCCCCACCAGGGGCAGCAATATCCCAGACCTGGTCATTACCAACATGGACAACCGGTGTTCCACATCAGAGGTCAATTCCTCGTCGGTCAGATCCAACCACAAGCTAATCATTCTAGACATCAACATCCCACCCCCACCCCCCACCCCCATTAGGGAAACCACCGTAAAACGTTTCTCCAAAGCCAACTTCACGCTTCTTAAGACAGAAGTGGCAAACTTCATGACACCCATGCTGATGGACAATAGAGGTATGACTGCTGAATCCTATACAAATGGACTTTATACGCACTTACACAAACATATGGATCGTGCAATCCCTAACAGAACAAAGATGCTATCCTCCAAAAAAAAGGAAGCCAATCTGGTGGTCCCCTGCCATAAACAAACTCTACAACAGAAGAAAGAAACTGTTGCAAAAAGGAGTAAAATCCCATGATTGGAGGAACTCCGTGGTAAGCCTCAGTAAGAAGCTGAGATCCCTCATAAAATCCTCCAAAGCTAATTACAAAAACAAAATCGCCACTGATTATAAAGACAACCACAAAGCATTCTATAGCTATGTCAAGAATCTCAATGGCAACATTCAGATCTGCTCTGAGTTACAGCACAATGACACTAAATATACAGAACCAACTGATATTGCCAACATCCTTTCAGATAGGTTCAGTGCTAACTTTACCCCTCTCTCACCCCCTAAAGGACCCATTTCTATATCGGAAGAATGCAAAGTTTCTGTAATCACGGCTGCACAGGTAAAATACACACTCTCCAAAGCCAAGAACATAGCATCCATGGGACTTGACAACATTCCAGGCTGTGTTCTACATGGACTACAGAACGAACTGGTACCCCACCTAAGTATCATGTTCAATCATAGCCTCACCTCAGGCTTTGTGACAACTGAATGGCATACAGCAGTGGTTATCCCACTACACAATGGGGAAGCCACCACGGACCCCGGGAACTACCGTCCCATTAGCCTGAAGAGCCTGGTCTGCAAGGCTATGGAACGAATCATCATGGAACTTATAAACAATGGTACTGGTAATCTCCAAACTCTGGTCCCTACCCAGTTTGGGTTTGTAAAAGGCAGATAATGTCTTCTAAAATTGATAGACTTCTTTGAAGCGGTCACAAAAGCCGTAGATGAGAGTAAGGTTGTTCACACAGCCTATCTAGATCTCGCCAAGGCTTTCGACACCATCCTCCACTCTGGAATTATAGATAAACTCACTAAACTAGGTATAAATCCCTATGTCACAAGATGGGTTGCCAACTTTCTCACTGACAGAACCCACACTGTGAAAGTAGTAGACTCTAAAAGCAAATTCAGACCAGTGACAAGTGGAGTACCACAGGGTTCAGTCTTGGGTCCTCTCCTGTTTGGTATCTACTTCTCTGAAATACAGGCTAACACAGAAGGTCTTTGGCTAACAAAGTTCACAGATGACTGCAAACTAGGAGCCATAATCAAAACTTCTAACGATGTGGCCATCCTACAAAAGGGCCTCACTGAGACAGATACCTCGTGTCAAAGCCATGGCCTCAAGCTCAATGCCAAAAAGTTCATTGTCATCCCTTTTGGTAAAAACTCTGTACCCATGAACTACCACATAGGCGGTAGTCTACTTAACACCGAAAGTGTAATAAGAGACCTTGGGACATAGGTGGACAGTAGTCTCTCCTTTGATAATCACATCACCACAGTAGTCAGGAAATACTTCTATGTGGCACACCTCATCACAAAAGGTTTCTCATCCAGGAAAAAAGAGGTCATTGTTCCCCTCTACTCATCACTCATTAGACCCATTATAGAGTACAATGCCCCATTTGGTATGTACCTCACAAGGCATCTACAACAACTGGAAAGGCCACAGAAATACCTCACAAAAAGGATTACCAGCTCCAAACAGATGCCCTACGCAGACTGTCTTAAAAAACTCCAGCTTTACTCTGCCACATATCGCCTACTCAGAGGCGATCTCTGCCTAACATACAAAGCTATGTCAAACCCAGAGCTGTTGGACATGTTCCACTTAAAGAAATCCCATTCCCTCTGAGCTATATGCTCTAGGGTCCTGAACCTTGTCACCACAATAAACAGAACATGCTGGAGGGATAGATTCCTGTCCCAGAGACTTCCCATACTCAAACAAACTACCTATCTATATCAAACAAAGCTCCTCATTAGCACTCTTCAAGAAAAATCTTGATGATTGGATGGGAGATAGGAAATTCACCCCAGGGATCACTTCTGTTGCTCTGCTTGACAGGGGCACAAGAAAAAAATATTTTTCTTGGGTGGCAAAAGCCAGGGTACTGTTTGGATAGGCTTATATAGGCCCTAGGTCCAATAGCCTAGTCCCTACCTATGAATCAATAATAAAAATAAAAAAGAACATAAGGTGCGGGATCAGTTGAGAAGGCAAGAAATGTGGAAAATGCATTAATATAATTGCAAGCACAGAAAACTCCTGGAACAGCCTCATATCTATCAGGATATAAAGCAAGAAAGGTTAAGGAGATGTGAATTTAAAGCAAAAGACGAAAGGTTAATATTGGTGGCTCAGGATAGTGGGCTACATACATGTCGGTTTACAAAATCCATTGAAAATGTCAGAGAAACAGACAAATGCAGGTTTTGTAAAACAAAACTGGAAACAGTCACACATCTTGTTGCTGAGTGTGATACACTAATGGCAGAAGACCTATAATAATGTGGCAAGACTGTTGCACTAGGGATTGTGCAAAAAATTATAATATTGAAGTAGCCGAGAAGCATTGGAAGCATGAGCCACAAAGCATTATAGAAAATGAAGGTTATATCATATGAAATCACCCATTACCAACAGTTCAAAAAATAGATGTGAGAAAACCAGACATAGTAGTCCAGGAAAAGAAGACAAGTAGCACTGATCATTGAAATTGTTACACCCAGTGATTACAGTGTCTTATGGAAAGAGAGACACAAAGTCATAAAATACCAGGATCTGCAGGTAGAAACAAGGGCAATGTGAAAAAAGGATACTCAGACAGATCCAATAGTAGTAGTAGGAGGAATGGGTCTCATAAAAAGTAATTTACAGTCATATTTAGATATGTTGCCAATACATATAAGTCCATATGAACTGCAGGAGTCAGTTCAGGGCACATTGTGAGTGCTGCAAAGAGCACTTTTGGCTAACATCAAATATTGAAACAATACTAATTTTATGAACTTTGATCATACTTTGACTTAGGAAAGAGGCCCATTCCCATCATGGTAAGTCTTTTGTTAAGTACAAACTTGCAGTTTTAAAATTACTGTATTTTCATTTTTTTCTGTTTCCTAATTGTGTGATTCTGAACAGTGTGCTGTGTGTCTCACTGCAGTTAGTTCCCCACCCTCTGTCCCTGTTCCTGTGTTGGTGGTTCTGGAATTGCCTGCCCATCCTGTAAGTCTGTATTAGAACACTCCTCCTGGGTCCATCTCATTTGCTCACTTAACTGAGTACAGTTAGATCATATTCTGAATCTAGTGTTCACTCTACTTAATACAGAAAGAAAATTTGAGAAGGCCAGCCCACTTAGCTTCTTCCTTCCACTCTTGTCACCCCCATAGTGCCTTTTTTAGGCAAGGCTCAAAAGACAAACCCACTGCCGTAAATAGCACATGTAACAAAAAACTGAGGGTAATGCTACTCAATGCTAGAAGTCTAAACCTCAAAATGCATGCACTCGAGGCACTCCTCAGTATGGAAAAAATTGATATATGTGCAGTAACAGAAACGTGGTTTAAGGCTCCAGAGAGCACCCCAGCACTACCAGGCTACAACTCATACCATACATTTCGGCCACAGAACCAAAACCAAAATACAAAATGGGGGGGGGGTATCCATATTCATCAAGGATACCCACACCTCCAGGTTAGTGACACAGCACGGTGCTTCAGAGATCATCCACGTGCAACTAACAACGGGCAAAACTGCAATTTAAATTGTAGCTTGCTACAGATCACCCACCATGTCCCAGGACCCCCATTCCGCATTTCTGGAAACACTGGGAAACATAAAGGTCCTACCAAACACCCTAATATTGGGTGATTTCAATTACCCAAACATTAACTGGGAGAACTACTCAACTACTAACTCCCTTGCCTAACTTTTCCTGGAATTTATAAACTCAAACGCCCTGGTTCAACTGGTCAACACTCCCACCAGAGGTGACAACATATTGGACCTGGTCATCATCAACATGGGCGACTGGTCAACCCCTTGCTGGTTAGATCTGATCATAAACAAATCACTTTGAATATACATATTCCGCCCCCACCCCCGGACAAGAAAGCCACCATGAAAAACTTTTCAAAGGCAAACTTCACATTACTTAAGACCGAGGTGGAAAGTTTCAAAGCCCCCATGCTGAAGGATAACACTGTCTAAGCTGCAAAATCCTTAACTAATGCATTCTACGGGCAGCTACAAGAATGCATGGATCGTGCCATCCCATGCAAAACCAAGACTCACTCCTCCAATAAAAGGAACCCAGCCTGGTAGACTCCTGCCATAAACAAGCTATACAATAGAAGGAGGAAACTAGTACAGAAAAGAGTAAAATCCCAAGAAGGGAAGACATCCCTGATCAATATCAGCAAGAAACTACAATCCCTCATAAAATCATCCAAGGTGAGCTTTGAAAGAAAAATTGCCAAGGACTCTAAAGATAACCACAAGGCATTCTTTAGCTATGTCAAGAATCTAAGTGGCCATGCTCAGATCTGCTAAGAGTTAGTACAGAATGGCACAAAATACACTGAACCGACTGATATCGCCAACATCGTGGCAGACAGGGTCAGCGCAAACTTAACCCCCCTCTCACCCCCAAAAGGGCCCATAACCATACCAGAGGAATGTAGAGTCCCTAAAATCACTGGCACTTAGGTTAAAACAGCCCTCTCCAAAGCCAAAAATGCAGCATCAATGGGGCCAGACGGTGAACCAGGCTGCGTCCTACATAAGCTCAAAGATGAACTAACCCCTCACATAAACATACTGTTCAAACTCAGCCTCTCCACAGGCTGCATACCCATAGAGTGGCACACAGCAACAGTTATTCCACTCCACAAAAATGGAGTCACAACAGACCCCAGGAAATATCACCCTATAAGCCTGACTAGCTTGGTCTGCAAGGCTATAGAGCGCATTATCATGGAACTCATTAACAGAGACATTGGGAACCTCCAAACACTGGACCCTACCCAGTTTGGCTTTGTTAAGGGCAGATCATGCCTCCTAAACCTAATGGACTTCTTTGAGACAGTTACCAAGGCTATAGGCGAGGGAAAGATGGAACACAAAGCCTACCTAGACCTCGCTAAAACCTTCAACACCATTCCCCATTCTGGTATTTTAGACAAGCTCACCAGCCTGAACATAAACCCCTACATCACAAGATGGGTTGCCAACTGGCTCACGGACAAAACCCACATGGTGAGAGTTGTTGGAGCTATGTCCATCTCTAAACCGGTTACAAGTGGTGTTCCCCAGGGCTCAGTCCTAGGACCCCTCCTGTTTGGCATATACTTCTCAGAGGTACAGGCAAGCACAGGAGGACTATGGCTGACCAAGTTCGCAGACGACTGCAAACTAGGGGCTATAATTGACTCTCTGGCTGACACAGACATCCTCCAAAAGGGTCTCACTGAGATGGATACCTAGTGTCAAAATCATGGCCTCAAACTAAATGCCAAAAAGTGCATAGTCATACCCTTTGGAAAAAACAAAGTACCCACAAACTACCACATAGGTGGTAATCCCCTAAATACAGAAGACGTAATAAGGGATCTGGGGACCCAAGTAGATAGTAATCTCACCTTTGATAATCACATTGCCAAAGTTGTTAGAAAATCCTTCTATGTGGCCCACCTAATCACAAAAGGGTTCGCATTCAGGTCAAAACAGGTCATTGTGCCCCTCTACTGATCACTCATCAGACCCATCTTAGAGTACAACGCCCCATTTGGGATGTACCTTACAAGACACCTGCAACAGCTGGAAAGACCACAGAAGTACCTCACCAAGAGGATCAATGGCCTCAAACAGATGCCCTATGCAGCTTGACTGAAGAAATTCCAGTTGTACTCGGTTGCATACCGCCTACTCAGAGGTGATCTCTGCCTGACATACAAGGCCATGTCCACCCCAGAATTGATGGACATGCTCCACCTAAAGAAAACCTTATCCCCTCAAGCCACATGCTCTAGGGATCTAAACCTCACCACAACAATAAATAGGACGTGCTGGAGGGATAGATTCCTGTCCCAGAGACTTCCCATGCTTTGGAACAAGATCCCAATCTACATTAGGCAGAGCTCCTCGCTAACACTCTTCAAAAGAAACCTTGACGAGTGGATGGGAAAAAGAAAGTTTACCTCGGGGATCACTTCAGTGGCTCTGCTGGACAGAGGCATAGGGAACTAATCTAAGGGGCAGCAAAAGCCAACACATTTTGGCTAGGCTTATAAATGCCTTCGGGCAGATAGCCTAGTACCCACCTATGAAACTATGAAACTAAACCACATTTTCTAAGAGACAGTCTAAAATCTGTGCACTTTAATGGAATGTATCATAAAATTCCACCACCAAGGACATTTATTTTTGCTTCAGAAAAAAGAGATGAAAGATGCGTGTCCTCTTATTGTCATTACTATGTTGGTCATGTAGTATGTTTTTCATGTCCTAAACAGCTTCACTAATCACATGTGAGAAGGGGGATTCAGAAAATAGAGACATACCTCCAAAAAAGGGATATCATAAATCTTACCTGAAAAATAGGAATCCTTCCATCCATCCATCCAGCCATCCATCCATCCACAACCTCTTTTTCCCATTTTTGCACATGGGGTCGGGGTGTCACTTCTACAGTGACAATCATCTAGATCCAAGGTTTACACTGCATGTTCCTCCAAAATAATGGCAGCTAAGAGGTCTGTTTTAGTGCCATGTCTCCTTGTTGCTACCATACAGCCTTACACTGGACTTTCTACTTCATCCATATCAGGCTTCAATGATTGTATGTGCCATCAAATCTTCTATATTTGATATATGCATTACAGTGCTCCTAAAATCCATAAAGGTTCTGCTTTAACAAATAATTCAGATACAGTAGAGAACTTGACTGAAGAAATTCCAGTTGTACTCGGTCGATGGCTGGATGGCTGGATGGATGGATGGAAATATTCCTATTTTTCAGGTAAGATTTATGATATCCCTTTTTTGGAAATCATCTCTGTGTCACTGCTGGACAGAGGCACAGCAAACTAATGGGTATAGTATTCTCATCCTAAGGGGTAGTGAAAGCCACACACACATTGGCTAGGCTTATAAATGCCCTAGGACAGATAGCCTAGTATGAACCTATGAACCTATGAACCTATAAACCCCCAAATCCTCCTTCCTATGTAAAATGTTGTAATATCCAGGCCCTCAACACTTCTCAACTACCCTGACACCATGGACAACTTCCCCAAAGGTACTAACCAAGCTTCTTTCTCTCCTGCTTCACAACCCTGTTACAATATTTCTATGTTATAATCACCACCAATCATTTCAAAACATCCCCTGTGGCCTTCCACCCCTGCCCCTCTAAATATATAAAAACAAAATCTGTTTTAACCTCTCTCTGTTATCTCAGCATGTTTCCAGCCTCCTGCCCAAACATTTCTTACTCACTCCTTAACCTACCTTTTTTGCTAAGCCCCCATTCTTCTGGTACCCGCATGTGGCATGAAGTCATGCATTCAGTCTCCTTAGCCGTCAAACTACCCAGTATACCTACCTATTAATTCAGGGCCCACCTTCCTTACTACCCCAAATATCCAATACATCTAAACTATATTATAAGGGACCATATATAATTTTCTCCTCAATGCTTCCAGTACCTTCCACAGCCATGCTGCACACCTACAGTCCCACTACATATTTAAAATTCATATCTGGATCCCTACACCTCCTTTTCTGCCCTCTTTGATGTTCTACACCTCCTATGGAATACCTTCATCTGAAGCTCATGCACTAAGTCTATTCATTTGAAACCTGCCTGTTCAGATCTTCCTTCCATATCTCATCTGTCCTCTTCTGTCACCCTCTTTCTGCCATCATCCTCTCTGTCTCCTTGGACTATCTGTTAAGTACCTCTCCCTGTTCTATATTAATATCCAGTCTTATCTATTTGTCAGGTATTAATATCCAGTCTTAGCCATCTGTCAGTTTTATGCTCTCATTCCTACAGGTCTACCATGTTTTCCAACTTCCAACTCCCTTAGTTTCCATAATATGCCACAGCCATCCCCTGTGGACTACATTATAAACCAGCTAGTCCCTCTTATTTAGCCCTCACTTATTACATGCATCAACAAAGCTTATCAGGCTGTGCTCCATCTCAGAGTCTATCTACATAACTTAGCCCATTGGTTTCCTATCTCTCAAATATCTCCCTAAAGCTTCCCTTCCTTTGGGCCTACTTCCTCTATTATCCTGCAACTCTTCAGCATATTAGCTGTAATATTTACCCTCATTCTCTGACACACCTCTTTATAAGTAATTTTGTCCAACATTTCTACCAGTGGTCTGCTCTCTTCCTCTCCTTTTGCTTCCTAATTTTCCCTTCTAAGCCCAGGGAACAGTATTCCTATGCATCTTAGACTCTTTTTGACTGGAAATGCATACTTCTGAAAATCCAGCATTACCAAACCTCTGCTATCTCTATGTGCCCTAAAGCTTGACTTACCAGTCCTTACTACATATTCCACACAAAGCAATCACAGACACACTGTACCTCTTCTTTAAATATTTCCTATGGTTCAGTACTCACATACCTCATTACATTCAGAACTCAGAGATGGCTCTTCATTCTCACCACAATCACTCTGATTCCCAACCCATGTACTCTTTCTTGATCTTCATCAAGCTATGTCTTTACTTTTCCTTAAAGTCCACCACAGAACTCCTTGATTTCCCTAATTCTAAGATATGCTTCACTACTTTTGAGAAACCTACATCCCAAACTGCCTGCTTGCTACTCCCTTCCATTATATCTAAGTTTTTTATGCTGAAGGCACAGCCTTATTTCTCTTTCAAATACCTTCAAAAGGTTGAATATCCTTGGCAACATGTGTCCACATCTTGTATCAACAATAAACAATCTTTAGTAAAAAGATTTAACCCACTTCTCTACACACGTTTCCCTTAAAATTCAGTCAGTCTGTGAGCCAGATTCTACATCATTATAAAAAAGATTGTAGGTTATTTTCTTACATCTTTCTTCAGTCATGTGCTATTAGAGATCTCCTATTAACTGGTATCCTAGTTGTGGATTGTTTGTATGATGCCACTACCATTTTAATGCATCAAACCTTCTCACCATATAGGTCAAACATATAATAAAGTCTTTTTGGATGTGCAACAACACCAGTCTTCTTGCTTTACCTTTCCATTATCTCTGTTCAAGCAAATATATATATATATATATATATATATATTTACAGTCTCTAGTGGTCACCTTTGTATTATCATTTAAAAAAAACACACATTTACTATAATCATGGGTACTAAGTAGGATGAAACCTTCTCCAGAAGAACATCTACAATCCTTACAAATAATCATGCAGCTCTGGTACAAAGCAAAATTAGATGAAAATTTGCAATGCCATCCTGGTCCTCCTTTCTCATAGGAAAAATTACTGCTCAATATCTGAGTTGTTTGGCTTCTGCTACATACCTACAATCAACTGCATTATTAGCTGAGTTAAGTACAAACTTGCAGTGTTAAAGATTGTACTGCATTTCATTTTTCTGTCTATTGAATTGTTTCATTAAATATTGTGGTCTGTGTCTCTCTGTAGTTATTTATTTTTCTATTTAATTGTTTCATAGAATACTGTTGTCTCTCTCTGTCTCTGCAGTTAGTGGGGGCCATTGTGATTGACTTCATTGATATTCAGTGTTAAACTCTTAGCATAGAGGGTTTCTCTATATTTATAAGTGTTAGTCATATATCTTTGAATTTATTACTGCTCAATATCTGAGTTGCTTGGCTTCTGCTACATACCTACAATCAACTGCATTACTAGCTAAGTACAAACTTGCAGTGGTAAAGATTGTACTGCATTTTATTTTTCAGTCTAATTCATTCATGAATATCGTGGCCTGTGTCTTTCTTTTTTTTTAAACAAGTTTATTATTTTTAACATACAAAATAAATATTATAACAATTTTATACAAGCAGTTAATATATAAACAGTTATAACATTTGATAAAACAACCAACGTATTTACAAAGACATCCACTGCAAATCAAATCAATTAATTAAACTGTAACATCTTACTAATGAAACTAAGACTGTTTTAACAAATTTTGTAAAGTATCCCATATATTATAGTAAGATGCTTTCCTAATGGTTCTTGACTTTATTGTCATTAGTTCCATATGACATACTTCAATCATAACATTTTTAAATTCATTAAATGAAGGAGGAGTATCTGAAATCCAATTTCTGGTTATTATTTTTCTAGCCACTGCTAGAATAGACCATAATAAGGGAAGCTTAACTTTTTTAACACATTTAGGAACAGGGGTGTTAAATAATATAAGTGATTTAGAGACTGTAAAATTATCTGTGAAAAGAGCCTGCAAAAATCATTGATTAACATCCAATATTCCTTCAATTTTATACAGTCATAAAACATATGAGCCCAATCGGCATTTATTTCTACATTACATCTCTTACATATGTTGTCTTTATTATTTATTTTATTCATCATTAAGGGTGTATAGAAAGATCTATGTAAAAATTTCCAGGTAAAAAGTCTCCAATTAATAGAAGAAGTAGTTGTATAAGCAGATTCCAGTATATATTGTTTATCTTGTTGTTTTGGTGATTCACCATTAATGGAAATGAAATAATTCCAGTAAGTATCTGAACTGTAATGTGTTTCATCTCTAATAATTTTATGTATGTGTGAGAGCTTACCTTTATCAGAAACCCTATGTTGTAAATTTAATATCGAGTAATCAATCAGACTTGGGACAGATTCTTTAACTGTTAAAGACATTAAATCAAGTTTATTAATAAGATGTTGTCTAAAAGTCTGAATCTCTAACCAACATGTTTCTCTCAAATCAAATTCTTGCTTTAAGAAGTCTAAATTTTTTGCTTTATTGTCAGACAGCAACTGATACCAATACTTTAAATCATTCTCTGTAACTAGAAGAATTCTTTCAGGGGTGGATGATAAAAGAATACCTTGTGTATACATTATAGGAAATAAGATAAAATTCCATTCCTTATACTTAGGATGCATAAATATAAAATTACGATATCTAATAATAATATTTAATGGGTAACTAGCTATATATTTTGGTGTAATAGATAAGGTACAAAACTCTTTTAGTAACCATAACATGGGATTATTTACAATAGTATTTTTGTGTACTAATGATATTTTCGTGAAGTGCATGCTAATTAGTTCCCAATATTCCTTCCATTTTGCAACATATGACTGATCTATTAGCAATGTTATAACTTTTATAATAGAAGAGATAGCATATAAATTAAAGTCTGGAAATGATATGCCCCCTTGAGACCAACTATTAGTATGTTTTTTTAATGCAATCCTAGGTCTATTAGGTGCCCATAAGAAATTTAACATTTGTGAATTCAATTTCTTAATAATTATTTTTGTAGGTGGGAGTATTATTGATTGTATTATGTATAATATCTTAGGGAATATTATCATTTTAATAATTGTGAGTCTTTCTTCCATGGTAAAAAAACATATTGTTCCAGCTATTGAAAAGATTTTGTATATTATGAAGACAATTACTATAATTATTATGTATAATGGATTTTATATCTTTAGTTAATATTATGCCTAAGTAAGTTATTTGACCTGAATTGGGTATATATTTGAGAAAATCATTATTGAGAACATTATTCCGTGTATATATTGGTAATATTTTAGTTTTTTCTTCATTAAATACCAAACCAGAAATATTCTTGAAATCTGTCATCTTGTCAAATAATGAGCGCATAGAAGAATTTGTTCCTGTTGATGTAATTAGAACATCATCTGCAAAAAGTTGGATTTTAGATATTGTATTTTCATCTATATCAAATCCTTCTATATCATTGCTGTTTCTAATCAAATTAGCCCAAGGCTCCATTATTAAAGTAAATAATAATGGTGAAAGTGGACACCCTTGTTTTGTACCTTTTAATATGGGTATTTTTTGTGAGACATATGTTCCTATTTTAATATAAGCCAATGCTCCTTTATATAGATGTTCAATTAAATTCACAAATGCATCAGAGAAATTTGTACATTTCAATAAAATAAACAAATAGTCCCAACTTACTGAGTCAAATGCTGAACGTATATCAAGACTAATGAGTGTCAAGTCTTTCTTTTTTCTGTTTGCATAATCAATTAGTGTTAAGGTTCTCCTTATATTATCAAAAGTATTTCTATTTATAATAAAGCCTGTCTGATCTATATCTATTATACCTGGAATAATTGTCTTTAATCTGTCAGCAAATATATTCATGAACATTTTATAGTCAACATTAAGTAATGAAATAGGTCTATATGAAATGCATCTGGTTGGGTCTTTATTGGGTTTCAAAATTGGTGAAATAAATGTGTATTGCCAGGATGGGGGAGTTGATAACTCATTTTGAGCTGAAATGAAAACCTTATGTATTAATGAGTAAGTACTCTTAGGAAGAATTGTATAAATCTCTGGAATAATACCATCATTACCTGGTGCTTTGTTTGATTTAAGTTTATTTATTTGTGTGATAACCTCTGTATATGAAATATTTTTATCTATTAATTTAGTCTGTTGTTTATTACGTTTTTTGTTCATGTTTGTAACTATAAAGTCTTTATTTTGTCTTTAGAATCCATATTAATGTTATTATGGTTAATGTTATGAAAGTGATTTCTAAATTCATCTAATATTTCTGGTAAACTAGAAACGTTCTTCTTTTTCCTTGGAGAGAAAATTTCTTTGATGTGATTTTGTTTATTCAGACTTTTTGTTTTATTTTTAAGTTTATGTAAATATTTGGGACTTATTGAGTAAGACAAAAATTTATATTTATCTAATGTTATTTTGACTTTGTGACTTAAAATTTCTTTGTATTTCTCATTTAATTTATTTATTTCCTCAATTACTTTTTTGTCCATAATATTTTCTTTATTATTATGTTTATATAAGTCTAACTTGTTTTGAATGTCTATTAATTCGTCGTCACAAGATTTCCTTTTATTATTATACCATCTGATACTTTGTCCATATAAATATGATTTTAGAGCATCCCAAATGTAAACAATGGAGACGTCAGGTGTAGTGTTTAAGTCTAAGAAATGTTGCACCTCTGTAAGTATATAATCTTTATAATCCTTTAGTTGAGTTAAGTATGCTGGTATTCTTTTGAGCTGAACATTGTAAGTACTATTTACCATAAATTCAAAGACAATTGAATTATGATCTGATATAGGACATGAAATGATCTTAGAATTAATTAAGTCTGTTACCAGTTGGTTAGAAATAAAGACTCTATCTATTCTTGAATAAGTTTTATGTCTATTAGAAAAAAAAGTGTATGGTAATGATTTATAATCTGCCTGATTATTAATATCATTCAAATGATATAAGTTAATGAAATCCTTTAAATGTTTTGCATTAGATGTGATTTTCCTTTTTCCTATAGTAGTAGTATCTTTTTCATGCAGAATACAGTTAAAATCTCCTGCTAAAATAATATCTCCTATAGAGAATGATATAATCTTATTGAGATGGTGTTTCACTGTATTAGTGCCAATTCCTGGAATCCAGTATACATTAATTAATGTATATATTTTCCCATTAATCTGCATTGTGACCATACAGAACATTCCTTTATCATCTTTATAAGACTTAATAGTTTTAGGTATAGGCATATTTTTGTTCCATAAGATAGCCACTCCTCTTTTTTTCTGTGTGTGTTCTGAGCTAGCCAAGACTGTATATTTACTGGTGGCTAATTTATCTATATCTTTTTTTAGGAGGTGTGTTTCTTGAAGGAATATTAAATTGGCTCTATGTAGATTAATATATCTCATTAAACTTGCCCTTTTACATGGGTTATTCAATCCATTAATGTTTAAAGGAATTCCTTTTAAAGTTACCATTTAACTGTTATAAACATATAACACTCATAATCAGAGTAACATTTACTAAAATAAGTAGTATTATGTCTCCTCCTTTAGGTATTCTATTAATTACAACTGTATTTAATGAAAATCTTATGGAATTTTGTGTAATTCTAACTCTTGTTTGTAGTGACAATGAGTTTATAAAATGTAATGTGGATGTCAAAACTATATACACATGATAATAATCAGGTAAAAATATTGTTTGGATAAAACAATGCATCCAGCCTGGAGTTAAAAACTCCAACTTCGAGTAGCAAATACCACTCAAGTTATCCCCCTATCCTAAGCAGCAGTACTCCAGCTGCCACCAAATTACTTCAATACTAACTATTATTAACTAAAGTTAACCTCATTTAATTTGATTATCTATTATAGCAAAGCTTAAATAAATTATATAACAGCTACATATAATCATATAAAACATTTATAATCAACTAATATTGCTATGTACATCTATTCTATATAATAAATTCATAATCATAATAGCATTCTAACAATCTTGAAAGTGAGAGCTGAGAAGAGAGAGAGAGAGAGAGAGGGAGAGAGAAAAAAAAAAAAAGGAGGAATACCCATATGGTAGTTTAATAAAAAATTGTAATAATAAGTTCATATTATATGTTTATGCTCAGTTGAATTCAATAACATTTGTTATCTCAAGCTATCATGACTCAGACATTACTTACATTAGGGTATACCCATTTTCTGTCATAGCAGTACTGTTAGTAGTTTTAAAACTTTAAATTACATGCACTAAAAGCTTCCTTCTTATACTCATTCTTATCATATAAATAAAATGAATATTCACAATATATAAGTTAAAAGAACATACTACACAGCAATATTGATCCCTGGTTATACACAAATCATTGTGATGAAAGCCATCTGTATCCTGTATATCTGCACTGAAGCTTTAAAATGTATCACATGACATTTTCTTCTGAAATATAATCATAATAATGCACATACTTGTCTTTTAGTCAAGGCAGATGCATTATAACATTACATATCTTTAAATCATATGCATCTATATATTTTAAGGTGCAGCAGTCATATAAGCTTTCAAAAACATATGTGCATGAGTTTTACCTTCTATGTCTTCTAAATTATCTCATTTGTTTACTATGGCATATTAAGTCATTTAAAATCATTATAACTTTTATATTTTATAAGTTACATCTTAAATAAGTAAATTATTATAAAGAAAAACTCACATTTTGTTGTCATACTACCGCATTTACAGCAGTTCTACTTCCTGAAACAGTTTACTTCTTGAATTTGCGATGAGTCTGTGTGAAATCAGGGGTCAAAGTTCAAAATGGCTGCTTTCAGCTTCTCTGCATGTTTTCTTGATGTTGAAGCTTTAAAAACGACTTGAGGACACTATTCACGAGGATACCCACACCCAAATTGTCTCCCATAACATTCTGGCGGGAATTTTAATAAAAGTAAGTGACAGACATTCATTTTGTAGTACAAATGGATCTATGCAGTGTAAAACCTTCTCGAAGCACTTCACAAGTCATTTCAGTCTCTATGGCAGTGAAACCAAGCCTTCAATTGTTTAACATAAACGTAACTTATTTTTATATGTCCCATTTCATTTTCTCATTCAGAGTTTGTTACATACACATATCATTATTATCAGAACCTTATTACCTTATAAGTAAGAGAGAAAGAGAGAAAGAAACAAATAAAAAAAAAAAAAAAAAAAAGGTACTTACAAAGATATTTACTTGCTGTTTGTTTTAATAAAGTAAAACCTGAAACATATTACTTTCAGACACTTTTAGTTCTAGTCAACTGCAGTTATATCATGACATATTATTTGATATCATATATTTAAGCAATTTAGTCATGGAGTAATAAATAGCAGTAACATTTAAACAGCATAAATAATTTTAAAGAGATAATAGATTATTTTTCCCCTTATTTCCTTCTTTTCATTCTTCCCCTCTCCCTGCTCTCCCCCACCCTTCTCTAGATGTTTAGTTTAAAGAGAATGCCATTATTTAAAACAAGAAAAGAAAGGAAATGTATCAAATTACTAACCTTAGGTCTCTTTGTCACAAAAGAGAAACAGGTTGATTCATATCAAGTTATTTGTTCCTCAGGAAGTTTGATTATTTATAAACAAAATTCAGTTCTTGCATATTGAAATTTACTTTGAACAAACCATTAAAATATTTGTGGTTTTCTTGTAAATGTAGTAACTGTAATTAAAGAGTTCAAAGAAATATAAAACGTGTCATTTGTTTTTTAGTCTTTTTTGTTTCTCTGATGTCTTCCAAGAAGTTCCTGTTGCCATTCTCTTTAACGAAGGACTTGCCCATTCCATATCCTCTATTTTATCTAGTATTTTATTTTTTTTAATGTGCAGCAAAGCAGAGTCCAAGTCTTCAAAAATTCTAGGGCCATCAGGTAAAAGGATTTTTAGCTTGGAAGGAAATAAAAGATGAGTTTTGAACTGTGCTTTCTTAAGCTCTCTTATTAATGGTAAAAAGACCTTTCTTTTTGACATTACCAAAGAAGAATAGTCATTGTCAAAGCGCACTGCTGCTTCATTAATTTTTATAGGTGCTTTAGCCCATGCAGATTTTAATACCATTTCCTTGTCATAAGATGATAAAAATCTTACAATAACTGATCTAGGATACTTTTTATTTGTATTAGAATTAGATAAAGACCTATGGGCTCTTTCAATACTAAAAGAAAATGCCTCTGACAGATCTAAAGTTTTGGGAAGCCAAGTATTTAAAAAAGATGTAATGTCATTACCTTCTATATTTTCTGGCAGTCCAAAAATCCTTATATTATTGCGTCTGGGTCTGTTTTCCAAGTCATCTAGTTTGGATTGAATGTGTGTGTTTTGTTTCAATAAGAATTCAATGTTTATTTCTTCTTCCTTAATTCTGTTGTCCATATCATTAAGTGTCTCTTCTATACCAGTAATCTGAGCTTTTTGATGTTGTAGATCTTGGTGTAGCACATCCATTTGTTTTGTGGTTTTCTCTATAAAGTTATCAATTTTAACATCCAGTCTGTCCATTTTAGTTGTTAGTTGCTGAATAGTTGATAGTAAAGTCTGAAGCTCTTTCTTAATGCTGGAATCCTGGCTGTTAGCCTTGCTGGAACTCATTCTGAACAGAAGTGATGAGAGAGAAATTTCCAAAAAGATTTCTGACAGGAAAATTAGCTAAATTTTCTTTCTTTTTTAGATATTATCCAAGATACTGATATTCCAAACGTTATTAGAAAGAAAATTATTCCATTAGTTGAATTTTGAAGTAATAATTTCCTGTTAATGTAGTTATGTTGGTGGAGCTGAAGAAATCTGCTGCTATCCTGTGTTCATCCTTGGCCACGCCCCTCGGCCTGTGTCTTTCTGTAGTTATTTATTTTTCTATTTAATTTTTCATAGAATACTGTAGTCTCTCTCTGTCTGTGCAGTTAGTTTCCTGCCTGCTCTCCCTGTTCTTGTTCTGGTATTAATCTTGGTGGCTTTGTAACTGTCTACCCCTCCTGTAAATTTGTGTTTGAACACTCCTCCTGGGTCTATCTCATCTGCTCACTCAACCGACTACAGTGAGATCATATTTTGACTTCAGACACTCCTACCAGTCCCATTTGTTCAGTTCTAGCCCAGCCCTATTCCAGTCTAGTGTCACTAGCTCATTCTACGTAATACAGACAGAACATTTGTAAAGGGCAAGCCACTTAGGTCCTTAATTTTGAATTATCTTCTGTTTCTCCATTCTCCCTTTCCACTTTCCAAACAAAAAAAATTCTAAGCTTGTTTCCTGCCTTTCCTGTAACTAGTCTAGTCCATACACAGATTTGCTGTAACCAGGACTGTTTATAAGATTCTGAGCCCCCAAAGCTTTTCTGTTTTGGAGGGAAGCCTTCTAGCTTATCAGTGGGAGTGGTAAACACTAGGTAGCCTATCTACCACAACAGTTGTTTCCGGCCCAGAAATTGCAGTTTATTGGCCATTTAGGCAGTTTTTCCATCTCTTCCAACTTTCTGATTTAAATGCCTGCATTTGTGCTTGTTTCCCACCTTTCTTGTAACTAGTCTAGTCCAGCTACAGATTTGCTGTATCCAGGACTGTTTGTAAGCTTCTGAGCCCCCCAAGCCTTTCTGTGTTGGAGGGAAGCCTTCTAGCTTATCAGCGGGAGTGGTAAGCACTAGGAAGCCTTTCTACCACAAGAGTGGTTTCTGGCCTAGAAATTGTAGTTTATTGGCCATTTGGGCAGTTTTTCCATCTCTTTCAACTTTCTGGTTTAAAAGCCCGCATTTGCACTTGTTTCCCACCTTTCCTGTAACTAGTCTAGTTCAGATACAGATTTGCTGTATCCAGGACTGTTTGTAAGCTTCTGAGCCCCCCCCCAAGCCTTTCTGTGTTGGAGGGAAGCCTTCTAGCTTATCAGTGGGAGTGGTAAGCACTAGGTAGCCTATCTACCACAAGAGTGGTTTCTGGCCCAGAAATTGTAGTTTATTGGACATTTGGGCAGTTTTTCCATCTCTTTCAACCTTCTGGTTTAAAAGCCCACGTAGTTTAGTCCAGATACAGATATGCTATATGCAGGACTGCTTGTAAGCTTCTGAGCCAAAAAAGATTTACACTAGTTTGCTGTCTTTCTGTAACTAGTCTAGTCCAGATACAGATTTGCTATATCAATGACTGTTTTGTAAGCTTCTGAGCCCCCCAAGCCTGTCTGTGTTGGAGGGAAGCCTGCTAGCTTATCAGTGGGAGTGGTAAGCACTAGGTAACCTATCTACCACATAAGAAGTGGTTTCTGGCCCAGAAATTGTAGTTATTGGCCATTTGAGCAGTTTTTCCATCTCTCTCAATTTTGATTTAAAAGCCCGCATTTGCACTTGTTTCCACCCTTTCCTGTAACTAGTCAAGTCTAGATACAGACTTGCTGTATCCAGGACTGTTTGTAAGCTCCTGAGCCCCCAAACCTTTCTGTGTTGGAGGGAAGCCTTCTAGCATATCAGTGGGAGTGGTAAGCACTAGGTAACCTATCTACCATATAAGGAGTGGTTTCTGGCCCAGAAATTGTAGTTATTGGCCGTTTGGGCAATTTTTCCATCTCTCAACTTTCTGATTTAAAAGCCACATTTGCACTTGTTTCTTTCCTGCAACTAGTCTTGTTCAGATACAGATTCTTGGTTTTAGTACTTGAATTTGTTTATTCATGCTCAACCCTTGTTCAGAACTTGTTGTAAGCACTAAATAAGCTACAAATGACTACAGCTATTAACCTTCCTCATTACCTAGAGGAAAACAGTTTTTATACTTACTTTCCTCACTTGCTTAGAGAAAAACAGTTGTACTCACTTTCCTCACTTGTCTAGAGGAAAATATTTTTTTATTCAGGCATGTCAAAGGGTCAGCTCCCAGTGTTCTCTCCTGCACCGAGTTTGTATATATAAAAATAACTTGAATTTAAAACAGTTATTGTGTAAAGATTAGACTCAATGTATCAAGCAAGATAAGAGCTTGGGATTTGGCACTTTCCCCTGTAAGCGATGTAACGTATAGCTGTGACTCAGTTTTATAGTCAGCCTACTCTGAATTTTAAATTTTCCCCCAGGTATTATGCCACTTGTGATACCAGCAATCTAGTGTATTTAGCCAACTGTAATTGCTGTGAATGTTTTTATGCTGGCAAAACCTCCAGAAGGCTGAGACACATGATTTATAATCACCTTTATTACATCAGGAATTTCAATACACAAAATGCCCTGGCGAAACATATTATTGAATTTAATACACACAGTTTAGCTTTAGGGCACTACATTTGGTATATGAGAATCCAAGAGGGGGTAATGGGAACAATTATTTGGAATATGTTGAACTTAAATGGATATTTAGGCTACGGGCACACATACATCCAGGCCTTAATAGTTATGTGAGTATTAGACCTGTATTAGAGGCACAGCCCTTTAAATAAGTGTTTGCACAATAATTAACTAAAGAATAATTGTTTAATGAGGTATTTATGAGTTTTAGCTTGTATTAATTGGTTTTAGTAGTGATTTGTGATACCATTTAAACTGAGTGCTTTATTTTGTATTGAGATCTGATGAAGCATGGTCATCCCACATGAAAGCACTTCCATGTGAAAGTGCTTATCTATCTGTTTTACTGTTGGAATAAACTGTATTTTAGAACCGTGGTGGTCCTACCTTGTTTATTTTATTTTATTTTGCATTGTTTTCTGGGATTGGACCTTTGGGCAGAAGTTATTACCTTTGTTTTTATAACCTATCTACCACATAACGAGACGTTTCTAGCCCAGAAATTGTAGTTATTGGCCTTTTGGGCAATTTTTCCATATCTCTCTCAACTTTCTGATAAAAAAGCCACATTTGCACTTGTTTCTTTACTGTAACTAATCTACTTCAGATACAGATTCTTGGTTGTAGCACTTGAATTTGCTTATTCGTGCTCAGCACTTGTTCAGAACTTGTTGTAAGCACTAAATAAGCTACAAATTACTACAGCACTTAACCTTCCTCATTACCTAGAGGAAAACAGTTTTTGTACTTACTTTCCTCACTTGCTTAGAGAAAAACAGCTCTCGTACTCACTTTCCTCACTTGTCTAGACGAAAATCATTTTTTTATTCAGGCATGTCCAAGGGTCAGCTCCCGGTGTTCTCGGCTGTCTATCTGATGAATCTGGGCATCTTGGGGCAATGTAACAATTGCCTCATGTACACAGACAACCTTCTCCTCCTACCACCCAATACTACAACCTGTGAGAAATGCACTTATCTAGTCAAACTGGAGGTAAAGCTCTCTCCAACCAAGACTGAACTTGACAGTCAAGAGGAGAAGGTAAACACTTGCACCAACCCACACTCATCACATAGTCCCCACTAAACCTACACCACCAAAATCCACACATAGAAACACAAAAACATTCACGGAGGCTCTCAATAATAATCTGCTCAAGCAACAGAGACGTCCAAATCAGAAACGCAATCAACCTCCACCCACCAACACAACCCAAATGACAGATAGCCCACAGACTCAGTGTGCCACTCAACCACAGCCCATAAGGCAAAACAACGTATCCAACACACTAGTCATAGGTGACTCCATAATCAGGCACACTGATGTCCCACTCACCAGGCTAAACAAGGAGAAGGTCACTGTCAGCTGCCTGTCAGGTGCCAGGATCCGCCACATAACCCATGCACTCAGGTCACTCCACAACAAGTACAAATATGACTTTGTCATTGTCCATGTTGGTGTAAATGACCTGAGATGTACCTCCCTGGACTACATGAAAAGAGACATGAAAGACCTCTCCAATCTTGTAGCCCAGGCAGATATGACCCTAGCTCTGAGTAGCATCCTGCCATCACCCAGAATGATACTGCAGTATAAGGACAAAATGATTGACTTCAACAATTGGCTAAGCTTCTGGTGTCATTCTAAGGAGATACAGTATCTGTCTGCCTGGGACGATGTGGTTGACAGACCATGATGCTTTGCCAGAGATGGCCTGCACCTGTCACCCCTGGGATTCCAGATACTGGCTAAGGCTCTTGCCACCCCTATAGTGCCTTTTTTAGGCAAGGTTCAAATGACAAATTCACCACCATAACAGGAACAGGCAAGCAAAAACTGAGGATAATGCTACTCAATGCTAAAGTCTAAATCTAAAATGCACTCCCTCGTGGCACTCCTTAAAATGGAGAACATCGATATCTGTGCAATGACTGAGACCTGGTTCAAAGCTTTAGAGTGTACCCCTGCATTACCAGGCTAATAACTCATACCACACTTTTCGGCCATCTAACCTGGTCCAGAACACCAAAGGCAGAGGTGTGTCCATATTCATTAATTTATTTTATTTATTTTATTTTACATTTGTTGGCTGGGCTAGTCTAGCTGGATACATGTCCATTTTCAGTAGAGGCCCAGAGAGATAAGCTCCAAGCATTAGTAAATTACAAAAAAGATTACAATAGTTAAAAAATAACTAAATTCAAATACAAAGAAATTAAAAAGATTTAAGAGAATGAGAAATTGTTTCTGTGAATAATAGCTCGCAGGCTGTGCAAGGTTTAAAATACAATTGAGTACAAGGACATTCAGTATTCTGAAAATAATGATTAGTAGGTCTGAGAAAGAGAAAGAGAGAGAGCAGAAGAAGGCAAGAATCACAAGGGCTAGAATAAGGTTAGATTCTATTGATTAAAGCTGTAGAGGGGACAAAGGTTGGAAGGAAGGGGTATAGAAAAAAGAGCATTAAGGATATCCATACCTCCTGGCTAGTTGCTCAGCATAATGCATCCAAGGTTATCTAAGTGCAACTAACTCTGGGCAAAACTGCAGTCCAAATTGTAGGTTGCTACAGATCCCCCACCATGTTCCAGGATTCCAACTCCTCTTTTCTTGATATCCTGGAAAATATTAGGGTTCAACCAAACACCCTAATAATGGGTGATTTCAATTACTCCACCATTAACTGGGAAAACTACTCATGTACCAACTCCTTTGCTCAACGTTTTCTGGAATTCATAAATTCCAATGCCCTGGATCAACTTATCCACACCCCCACCGGGGGCAACAATATCCTAGACTTAGTCATTACTAACATGAGTGACACACCTGAAGTCAAGTCCTTGTTGGTCAGCTCCAACCATAAGCTAATCACCCTAGATATCCACATCCCCCCCCCCATTATGGAAACCATGGTAAAAAAATTCTCCAAAGCCAATTTCCTGCTTCTTAACACAGAATTGGCGAACTTCATGACACCCATGCAGATGGACAATACAGTTACAACTGCTTAATCCCACACAAATGCACTGCATAAGCACTTACACAATTGCATGACTCCCGCTATCCTGAACAGAACCAATATGCTATCCTCCAAAAAAAGGAAGCCAATCTGGTGGTCCCCTGCCATAAACAAACTCTACAACAGAAGCAAAAGAGAGTAAAATCCCATGAGTGGAGAAGCTCCCTGGACAGCTTCGGAAAGAAGCTAAGATCCCTTATAAGATCCGCCAAAGCTAGCTATGAAAACAAAATCACCACTGATTCTAAGGACAACCACAAAGCATTCCATAGCTATGTCAGGAATCTCAATGGCAGCACACAGATCTGCTCTGAGTTACAGCACAAAATTACAGAAACAACTGATATTGCCAACATCCTGGCCGATAGGTTCAGTGCTAACTTTACCCCCTTCTCACCCCTAAGGGGCCCATATCTATACAGGAAGAATGCAGAGTCCCTGTAATCACAACTACGCAGGTAAAAGCTGCACTTTCTAAAGCCAAAAACACAGCATCCATGGGACCAGACAAAAGTTCCAGGCTGCGTTTTACATGAACTTCAGAACAAACTGGCTCCCCACCTAAGCACCACGTTCAGTCATAGCCTCACATCAGGCGGGTCTATATTAGAACACCGAACATTCAAAATTTCGAGTGTTCTAATATCGAACTCTATGAATCGAAAATTTAAAACATCAAACATACAGAACAGCAATTTTTTTCCTAGGGAAAAAGAATTGCTGTTCCAAAACACATACACACAACACAAGCACACCAAACAAACAGCAATCCACACATATACACCTAAACTCTTACACCTAACCCTACACTAAACTATATATACACCACTAACTAACCATTTACCTTAACCCAAACCCTAACCCTAAGGTCCATCACTATCGCACAGTCACCTCACCCGCGCCCTAACCCTAACTCAACTACCCCACCCTAACCCTCACATCCACACAATCGCATACTTACCTGACCCACGCCCTAACCCTAAATCACCTAACCCGCCCTAACCCTCATGTCCACACAATTGCACACTTACCTGAACCCGACCCGTAACTTTCCACCACAGTGCTGAAAATACCAAAGCAACAGAAATGGAGAACCAAATTCTTTCCCTAGGAAAAAATTTGGTTTTCTGTTTCACTGATATTTTCAGGGTTCACTAAAAATGGGTCGATATTAGAACACTCAAAATTTTAAACATTTGGTGTTCTAATATAGACCCCATCAGGCTTTGTGCCCACTAAATGGCACACAGCAATGGTTATCCCACTCCACAATGGGGGAGGCACCACTGATCCCAGGAACTATCGCCCTATTAGCCTGACTAGCCTAGTCTGTAGGGCCATGGAATGTATCATCAATGAACTCATAAACAAGGACACTAGTAACCTCCAAACTCTGGACCCCACCCAGTTTGGGTTTGTGAAAGGCAAATCATGCCTCCTGAACCTGATCGACTTCTTTGAGGCAGTCACCAAAGCAGTAGACGAGGGTAAGGTGGTTCTCACAACCTATCTTGACCTCGCCAAGGCTTTCGACACCATCACCCATTCTGGAATTATAGATAAACTCAATAAACTAGGTATAAATCCTTACATCACAAGATGGGTTACCAACTGGCTCACTGAGAGAACCCACACTGTAAAAGTTGCAGACTCCAAATCTGACTTCAAGCCAGTGAAAAGTGGAGTACCACAGGGTTCAGTCCTGGGACCTCTCCTGTTTGGTATCTACTTTTCTGAAGTACAGGCTAACACAGAAGGCCTTTGGCTAACACAGTTCGCAGATGACTGCAAACTAGGAACCATAGTCTAGTCCCCAAATGATGTGGACATCCTACAGAAGAGCCTCAATGAGACAGATGCCTGATGTCAGAGCCATGGCCTCAAGCTCAATGCCAAAAAGCACATTGTCACCCCCTTTGGTAAAAACTCTGTACCCATGAACTACCACATAGGCGGCAGTCTGCTTAACGCTGAATGTGTGATAAGAGACCTTGTGACCCAGGTGGACAGTAGTCTATTCTTTGATAATCACATCGTCACAGTAGTCAGGAAATCCTTCTACATGGCACACCTCATCACAAAAGGGTTCTCATCCAGGAAAAAAGAGGTCATTGTTTCCCTCTACTCGACACTCATTAGTCTCATTATAGAGTACAACACCCCTTTTGGAATGTACCTCACAAGACATCTGCAGCAGCTGGAAAGGCCACAGAAGTACCTCACAAAGAGGATCACTGGCCTCAAACAGATGCCCTACACTGACCGTCTCAAAAAACTCCAGCTTTACTCCGTAGCATATCACTTACTCTGAGGTGATCTCTGCCTAACATATAAAGCTATGTCAAACCCAGAGCTGTTGGACATGCTGTACCTAAAGAAATCCCAATCCCTCTAAGCAATATGGTCTAGGGACCTAAATCTTGTCACCACAATAAACAGGACATGCTAGAGGGATAGATTCCTGTCCCAGAGACTTCCCATACTCTGGAACAAGCTACCCATCTATTTCAAGCAAAGTTCCTCATTAGCACTCTTCAAGAAAAATCTTGACAGGGGCACAGGAAAATAACTTTATTGGGTGGCATAAGCCAGGGAACCTTGTTGGCTAGGCTTACGTAGGCCCTTGGGACAATAGCGTTGTTCCTACCTATGAGCCTAAATTACTGTGATGGATTTGGATATAAAGATATGTTGCTATCTCAATGATGTCATACAAATTTTGCTACCCATTGCAATGTACCTAATTGTACCACTTTATAAAACTCTATGCGGAAACTATGCAACCCCATACCCCACTCCCCTTTTCCATGTGCTTGATAGCTACAATCATTTCACCCATTTCTATAACCTTTGGAAAATAGCCTTGTAATCCTCAGAAAACATTGGGCCTTTCCTGTCCCAAACCTCATTTCATCCACTTCCTCACAAATTAATCACTATGTTAAGCTTGAAGTGATTCCCCGATTACTCCTTAACAACACATTTCCAACTTTATTTTTCGTAACCTTCACCTAACTTTTTTTATGCAAATCCTTTAATACCCAATGAAGGAATATTGGCATTACATCCTTTCTTGCCCAACAATTTGCCCCTGTTTTTTCTAACTCTTCAGTTTTCTTATCTTCCATTATTTTAAAATTATCTTTCAAATGAATAATTTATTCCTCTCTTTCTTCTGTATTGCTTCTTCTAGCTATTTACAATTGTAATAATAGTTTTTCTCTCTCAAACCATACCCTTCTTTTCTGTAGGATTTCTTTTTGACTTGTCTATAAATTAACCCCTCCATGATGCCTTCATCCCATCAATTGTTTCATCCTCATGATCCCCTTCTTCCTTGCATTTTCCTTTAGCATGTGCCTTGTCATATCGTTCAGCTATCCAACCTGCTTTTATTTTACTCAGTTCCTTGGATTATTCCACCAGTTACCTTCTTACCCCCATCTCATCTTCCACACCATCACAACCATAGCATGGTCTGAGACATTCATTTCTAAAATGTCCAGCCTACTAATTTTCCCACCTATGCTTTTATCCATAAAAACTCTGACAAGCTGACATGGTGATTATTGTTTTCCTTGATACTTTCCCTCCATATAACATGGCCTTCCTTATACTTTTTTGACACTTCCAAAAAGACCCCAGACTGGCCTTCAACCTGCCTGATATCACATGCATAACAAAATTAAAGTCCTCTTCAGTTACTACCCGATAATACTTTCTTGCTTGCCTTATTGCCTATACAGAAGAGTGCAACACCTCCTTCTTAACTAGACTATACACAACCCTCTGACTACCATTCAAACTACAACCCCAATAACTTACCTTTTTACCTGTTTCCTACCTCAAACGATCTCTTACCATAATATTCACCCCTTTTAGTGCAATTACATGTCAGCCACTTATAGTATTCCTTCTCTAAATTGCTCATTTCCCTTTTACCCAACTTTAAATCTTCAGAAAAAAACACCTCTGCCGATTTCCTGTTCCACATATCCATAAGTCTTTCCCTCTTAAGGTGTGATTTATTTCTAGACATTCCATTCTGCAAATCTAATAATCTACACTCTCCTCACCTTACCTAACTTCCCTGCCCTCCTAGTTTCCCCTCCCTTCCTTTTAATTTGGGCTGAAACCACACATTAGTGTAACAAAATGGCCACCTACAATCACCACCTAATATGTGATACCTGTAGGCCCCATTAGTCTTTGCTGTATAAATAGATGGCCTCTTATTCTCTCCAGAAGAGCAAGCATCTTACATATCCCTTAAGTACCTGCACTATATTTATATATCCAAATTGTATCCTTCACTGCCCTGCCCCCTTACCTCATGCATCTACCTCTATCTCTGCCACTAAACTACCTCACCTGTACCGTTAGTCTGGACATTTTGTATGACTTAAACCCCTTTCCTTATGTTATCAATCCTGCACATATCAAAAAATATCACCACTTGTCCTAACATTCCCCCTACATTCACAAGGCACACCTCCCTACAGATATATTGTTCACCAACATGAAAAAACATGAACAAATTGGCTATGCCAGAAAGTCTTCTTACACATCCCTCTTAAACGCTATCCACTTCAAATTCCCTACAGAGGTCAAGAATCAAAACAGTCACAAAACAACATGCATTAATTCTATACATAAATATACCCACATATCTCTTGCTATCTCACACAAAAAATAGTAAGAGGGGTTTTAAATGGAGAGCATCACTCTTTTTCCCCTTCCTACAGAAGGCCACCATCACCTCTTCTGTTAGCACATGAAAGAGCCATGACTAACCTTGAACAGTCATAATACTTAATTCTCTTTATTCCCCAGATATCTTCCTCCTGTCTAAAGCATACAATCACTTCCCAGAACCCAAATGTATAACATGTCCAAATATGCATATACAGCTTTTTGCAATGTAATCTATATAATTGTATATTAATGACAATAATGCATGATGTTCACTATAGAAGTATGATGTAATATTAGCAGTGAAGTATCAGATACAGACATAAAAAAAAAAAAATACATTTGCAAGAAAGGAAGCCTTTAGTTTCTTGCCACAACAAGTCGATGCCCATAATCCTGTTCAAAACTAGACCTGTTTTAACAATTAAAAATGCATACATTAGCCCAAAGGAGGATATGCAGCCTATCATGTTTGACCTGAAGGCATATTCCTCTCCTTAGGCCTGCAGTGGGGCTGATCCCACATTTCACACAATCTATTCAATAATACAAAGAGAACAATTTGCATTTTTATACTTTTTGAAGTGTGGATAACATTTTCATCTAGGATGCTATTGGGAAATAATGCCCTTGTTGGAACCATTAATTCATGATTTTGACTGGTTGACATGATTGTTCTTCATACCCTATTGTATAAGAGATATTTAAAAAGTAGCTAGTTTTGACATAAGTTACTGCAAAATAAGTCACTCAGTCAGTAACATTTAATCAAATGGGATATCATTTATAATGAGACATTTCATAGGGAAACCAGTGAGTCCTGAAATTGATAAAACCTTAGTCTCTGAGCTAGCTGACAAAATCTTATGCAAGGTTTCTTACTTTTTTGTCTTTTTCAATCATACTGGTCCAAGCTTAAGCAGTCAAAACATCATGCCCAGCTATAAAATCTGCGGATGATTCATTATCTACAGAATCAGTTTATAAAATGTGATCACCTGTTGCCATAGTAAGAACCAATGTATGAGACTACCAAATGCTTATCTATCAGTGACAATTATCAAAGCATTACTAGTCTGCAGAAGTGACCAGCCGCTTAACTAAGCAGGCTTTCTTCAAAAATGTCACTCCAGCAAGGACTCTCACCAGTTTGGATATTCCTCCTGACAATCTGATGCAAAAGTACTGCTGGTAGAAACAGCCTATTGAACCAGTATTGATCAGAACGCGATAAGGCAGGATAATCATTGTTGAAACCATGCTGAACCCAGCCACTTCCAGCTATCTAGTTGGTATATCCATTATTTTCCAGAAAGTGTCTCCAGCAGCCTGCACATTCAGGAGGTGCTTTTTTGAATGCACAGAGGAATCATTTCAACAACTCTACCAGGGTCTTAAGTTGAAAGATTAATAGTGTTTTGTCTATTTAATACCTAGTAAGATAAATATCACTTTTTCCCAGTAAAAAGGCTCAGAAGCAAGTTGCTCCTGCATGAACACAAATGCAATAGATAAAAATTCACAATTCAAGAAACAGGCTTCATTTATTGGAGTGAAAGATATGCCTCACTACAGACAAGACAGTATTGGGTATATATCGTCTATAATACAAGATGATTTTTGAAAAGTCCTATTAGGTTTCTGAATACCAACTTTGTGCATCTGAAAACATTTCTCATATAGAGTGCATATTTCCTTTAAAATTGGACAGATCTCTAAGAAAGCATGAAGGTCCTGTAGCCAGGCTCAAAGTACAGAATTCTGAAAAGAAAGCCAGAATTATGCTTACAAAATCTTTTATAATACAGTCCATTAAATACATTCTATTTCTAGCACAATAATGTTCTTAGAATTTTTTTAAAAAGAATGTCTTAGTCACTGTTAATGGTGACCATCCTGTGATTTAGTTACATTATTGTCCTAGTATAGTAACCACAAACGTCCACACAACTTTTTTCATTAAGACAAACAACCTATTTTAACATCAGTAAAAAAGTTCAATAACTCAAATGACCAACAAACCAATTTTAATACTTAAATTACAATTTGTTCACTGTTCTGTCAGCTGCAGTTGTTGTAATACATGTGAAAGGTCCTTAGTGTTCTTCTTCATTGAACAAACAACTATTTCTAAAAGTGCTGTATCAAGTATCTTATCCTATTACTAGCACCAGTGGTACAAATGTGCAAAGCCCCAGCTATTACCCCTGTGACCAAACTTCAAATAGCAGCTTGGATACTTCACAGCACAGGCAGAGAGGTCAGGAATATCCATCCGAGGGAGAATAGCTGATGCTTTTGACCTGGTCTGCACCATGGCATGATTGACAATGCCCCACTGAAGAGTGAAGGCTCATCGTGTAGTGAGAGGCTAGATCAAAAGGTCATAGGTATAACTGCCCAAGTTGGTGTTGGTACCTCTGTCAGGGTATTTGGGACAACATGCACGAAAGGTCATGGATGTAGCTGTCCAAGTCGGTGATGTTACCTCTGTCAGGATATTTGGGACAACATGCATGAAAGGTCATGGAAGTAGATGCCCAAGTTGGTGGTGGTACTTCTGTCAGGGTATTTCGGACAGCATGCATGAAAGGTCATGGGTGTAATTGTCCAAATTGATAATGGTACCTCTGTCAGGGTATTTAGGAGAACATGAATGAAAGGACTGTATCATCCTTGGGTTGATGGAAGTGCTCATGTTAATACCAGGGGTGGGGGTTAGTGTCATAAATGAAGACTGCTTACATTGAAGACATGCAGGCAAGAGCATAAAGCACCATCATGGCTGCCTGGAGACCAGATAGAGAACCGGTTAAGATATTTGCTTCCCATGCACAAGGTACAAGGTTTAATCCTGACCTCCGGCCATGGCATTATCTCCGGCCTTTGCATTATCCACTTGTGCTTCTGTGGGGGTGTCTTTCCCCCAAATCATGCTGAATGTTTCCATCTGAAATTCACCCATGAATGGAAGACAATTAAAAAAAGGGTTGGGAGGGTGGCCTAATGGTTAAGGTGTTTGCCTTACAAACACAAGGTGCAGGGTTTGAGTCTCACAAGGGATAATTGGCTAGGCTTAAAATGGCTCACAAGGGCAGTTAGCCTAGTACTAATCTATGAACCTAATCTATGAACCTAATAGGCTAGATGGTCAGCAGACAAGGATGCAAAAAAGTAATGCTATTAAAAAATGTACTGTTTCATCATGTTTGCTCACACTAATAAGGGATCTGATCCATTGTTGCAGAAGCATCTGAAGTAATGGCTTTGATTGACTCATGTGAAGCCCTTTAAAATAAGTTTGTAAGTTATTTTAGCTAAGAGCATATAAGCAGACAAACACCAGGCCTTCAGGAATTTGAACCACTTAAGTGTCAGTTGCCACCTCATTATTTTATGCAGACCTAGCTGTGGGTAATGTCTCCTCAAATTTACATATTTCTGGTAACTTCAATGAACCATTCACAACAGTGTGCATTTCAGACCCTCATTAATGGCTCCAAAACATATTATTCAGTCACTGCTGTTCCGGTACTGCTTTGCTCCCCTCTTACATTGTTTGCCTTTCCCAAAATCACATGCAATATGTTTCTTTTTCTTTTAATCAAATTCATATGAATGACACATCTGCTCATAGGCATCCTGTTTCAGCCAAATGATTCTTTCCTATTCATGGTGGTTTTATTGATAAAGGTCCTACTGTTACCTAACTTTTTATCCACAGTGGATACTGCACTTGAGAACAGAGTAGAGTGAATATGCCCTAACATACAAAACTGCCACAGCTCAGCTGATTGCCTTAAGTATTTTTCATTGATATGTCGAGTACATGGTTTGGTTCATTAACACCTACATGCAGAAGACTCAGATGCAGATGTCCCATACATACCTATTTTGCCTACTGGATATGAATTAAAGTGAGTTGATGTGCTTGCTGCAATTTCTTTCATCTGCCTTTCAAACCACTGTAATCATTTTATGCAGACAAGACAATTCTACTTTTGAAATGCTTCAAGCAGTGCCAGCCACCTGGGCATGCATGCCAGGTAAAGTTACTCTCAAGATATTAGATGTAAGTGGAAGTTTTTCATTCTTGTCAAGCACCAGGCATTCTTACATTTGAAAGGGTAGAGAATTCTGTCCAGCTTCTCTCCCTAGAAACCTGAATACAGATTATATCTCAAGGAAATGTGTAAATGCTTCACAGATTTCCAGCTGCAGTTTGCCTGTTCCCTTTGTCTATGTATGCTTATGCATATCTTATCGAAATGTATATTGCATTGTGTGTTTATTGCCATGACATTAAATGATAAATCATGTCTACATACAGGTTTTACTGCTCCATCAAAAAGTTATGAGTAATTCAGCTTCGTGAAATATGAGCTATAGATTGTTTCTAACAGGCTTTGAGTTATGATTTAAACATTCAGATATACACTATATATATGTAATGCATTCTCCCATTGGGGGAAAAGAGAAGGCAGTGTAAAATGTGGGATCTGAGCAGCAAACTATGCATAGCAGAGTTAAGGCACTGAAATTTATGTCAGCCATCTTGCAGCACAGCATGATGTGAAATAATTTCCTCTTAGGCTTATTCCCTTTGCTCAGCTGTCTACAATACTCTAATTCCCCAGCCCTGCATCTCTTGTGTTGTTTTGGTGTGTTGGACAAGAAGTACTGATGTAAAAATGCATTGCACGTCATCATAAACTTCTTCTAGAATGCATCACAAGTTGAATACAGCACTTTTTTAAATCTTATTTTGTTCAGAAATTGCTGAGATTTAACAAGAAAGTGGTGTTAATGTAACACCAGAAGCACTGCTTGGGAAATGACTTCATATGGTCCCTAGGTATAAGCAGATGAGTGTCTTTCTGCTCTCTGAGCATTTGTAATTTAAATCTAGCATCCTATGTACTTAATGGCCTTTGCCTGCTTTGAAGGAGGTAACATGTACTCTGTTTATTACTTTCTTTTTGATACTTTGCAATCTGCTCTTCAGTTTCATTGCATTGTTTATGTGATTGCTCCTACTGCATGCCTACAAGTAGGAATTATTCTGAATGGATGTGTTCATTTTCGTCTTTTCTTCTTCATACACTTGCTTTATTTAATTATCAGTCATCATGAGAACACTTCTACATGTTACAGAAATTGGAAAAGAGTTTCTACTAATATTACTTCAATTTAATATATTTTGCAGTGACAAACCTGCTTGTATACAGCTGAATTGTTAATGTACTTGTTATTGCTGTATCATAAAATAATACTTTACATCTTCTGAGAAAGATGGATCTGGAGAAAGGTGTGTCTGCGTGTGTGCGCATGTGCGCACACTTTGTGTGTGTGTGTGTGTGTGTGTGTGTGTGTGTGTGTGTGTGTGTGTGTGTGTGTGTGTGTGCCTGTGTGCCTAATTGCCTGTGTGTGTGTGTGCGTGTGTGTGTGTGCGTGTGTGCCTGCATGCGTGCCTTGGCTGGGAAATTATTCTCCCTCTGTACAGAGCAGTATGGAATTTTTCTGCATTTACAGGCTCTACGTAGCTTTTAATATCAAGAAGAATATTAGCTCCTCTTATTTGGAGGCATTTATTTGTGACATATTCTGAGAACCTATGTACTAAAACAGACACCTTAACTCATGTATACCTATAGATCAGACTACAGTATTTTGTTTACTCTAATGTGTATGTCACAGAAATGTTATACACTGATATTTGTTTCTCATAAGTCTCAGACCAGTTCTTGATCTTTATACTAATATTTAAAATCTCAGTCTCTCTTACTGTGGGTTGTGGAAAGCAGAATCACATTTGCTAAAAGACAAATCACTCAAAGAAGACCTTAAAATGGTTAGTTCCTTAACTTCCATCTTGCCAGGTCACTGTCAGTTACACTCACATGGTATATCTTCCAGACTCTGATATGATAGGGCACTGACTTCATCAAGGCTGCTCAAGCATGAAACATAAGTACTAAAATCAGCCTGTACAAGCTATTAAAGATGAATCAAAGTGAGTTCAAAACCACCACAATGTAACTTGAGACTTTATAACAGGTAAATATCGACAGGGCGGCACAGTGGTGCAGCGGTTAACGTTGTTGCCTCACAGCAAGAGGTTCTCCGGTTCAATTCTCGGCTGGGGTGCCTTCTGTGTGGAGTTTGCATGTTCTCCCTGTGTTCACGTGGGTTTCCTCCGGGTACTCCGGTTTCCTCCCACATTCCAAAGACATGCATCTGGAGCATTTCTCCCCGGGCCTCCGCTGAAAACAGACTCTGTGGAACCTAGTCGGACTTTCCCGGTCAACAAATGTTAAATAAATAAAAATCAAATGATTATGTTCTTAAAAATCGAAATACTGACTCAATAACCAATGCTATTTACATGTTCCTGCCTCCAATGTTAGGCAGCAGTGCTAGATATCTGGCAAAACCTGCTAAGACACACAGGCACATTGTAGCAAAAGAAAAAAATGAAAGAAATGTAAATCCAGACATAGCAAAGAGACAATATTTGTAATTCTGAAATTAAGGCAAACCTTTTTAACCACATAAATACTGAAGACCTTTAGGTTGTTTTACTGCAGCAGTCAGTTCAGGACACTTGGATGCATGGTCTTCTATTGACTGCCACAACAATCTTTGTCCATCTGAATGGCAGAAATTGACATGACAGCATATTCTTATGGCAAGTCAAATAAATGTGGTTTGTTTAGGGAGAAGTACAATAAAGAAATGTCTGGAAAAGACTAACTTAGACACCTGCTATCTCATATTTACTGCTTATTGTAAAAAATGAGAGAGCCCCTGAAGAGTGTGGTGGTGCAAAAAAAAAAACTTTTTTTTACCTGACTGTATGGGACTTAGTTATATTGCAAGTCCATACAGTCTAAGAGCTGAAAATAATTTGGTATAATGTAGATATTCCATACATTAAAAGACCAAAATATGAGTGCTTTAACTTCCATCCTTCTTGCCACTGAAACTGAGACCGAAGTTGAAAGTTTCTTATAACGATGACAGCTTCAGTTACAGGAGGGCACATCAGTTGTGCAGTTGCTTTAAATCTACCATTTAAAAAGGTTTATGTCTAATTGATGGCTGCTACAAATTCATAAAATTCAAGAGTAAGATATTGGACAAAATAGGTATTTTTCCCTTTATGTTTAGTATCTTTTCTCCTTAATCATTCGTAAAAACAGCAATAACAAGTAACTCTTCTGGTCTTGCCTGTGCAGATGCTACATAGTCTTAAATGCATTTATTGTGCTCTGATATACAAATAAGAAGTAATGAACATAATTGATATTATTCATTTATGACTCAGTGTACATTTACATCATTAATGGGTAAGGCGACCGAAAAGACTGACTGACATTTTTTAATGCAATGGCATTAAAGGAATAGATCTAATTCAAATGTTGCCAATGTGTTAGTCATGTATGTTAGCCAAAAATAATATATCTTAATACAGACCGAGATTAAAAAAGACCAGATCTAGCTAGACATTAGGGGTTGTCACCTCTGGCAATTAAATGCTGTATGTAGCACTTATTAAATAAACATACCCATTACAAATGAAATGATTATGTTCTAAGTTGTTGCTTGTTATATTAATACTCATACACGTGTGTTTAAGTGCATTAGATTTTCAAACATGTAATACTAATGTCGCATATGATTAAGAGCAAATGGGAAGTTACCAATGTATCGGTACTGCTTATATTGATATTTGCAGTTTAAGACATAGATCTGTTCTGCGCCCCCACAGCAGGGATATGGTAATGAGGAAACAAGTGCAATGTATAAGCAATTGCAGGAAGTAGTATATAAAGCAGGAAGTCATGAGCTTGTGTTGATAACAGCACATCTTAATGTCACACTAAGACAGACAGAATAGGATACCAGAACTGCTTGAGTCCAAATAATTGAGGCAGCAGAAGTAAAGAAGGAGAGGCCATTTTAGACCTCTGACAAATAACTTCATGGTGGGAAACACATGGTTCAGCAAGAGAGAAAGACAAAAGATCACATACAAGAGTGGTCAACATGCAACCCAGATAGAATTCCTACCAGTAAGAAAAGGATAACAGTCAAAGATCATGCAGATATCCATAGAGAAACAGTTGGCCCAAAGCATTAACCACTGGTGGCCATAATCAGCTGCAAGCTGTGGTCAGCGGACGATCTAAGGTCAACTCAGGCTAGACTAAAGACATGGAAGCTGACTGGTGAAAAAACACAAAAGTTTAAGGAAATGCTCAGGGCTTCAGCACCTCAAGAATAAGGGGATTATAATCTGTTAATAATGCCAGTCTAATAGTCTCATAGTTCTTGTTCAAAAAATGCATGTCAATGCAAAACCTTTTGTTTTGTTAACTGTTTAAAATAACTGGAGTAGTTTGACTCTTATATGTCTCTGATTTTGTAGAACATCACTGAGTTTGCTTTATATTTGTACCTTATTCCCTCATTAACATATTTTGTGTGGTAAATCACTGAGGATTAGAATCAATAATGACAGTCTATAGAGTTTTGTAGTTCTAATTGTTCAGAAAATTGTGACTCTATGCAACACCTATTGTTCTGTAAAGATTTTAAGTGAATTAAAGTTGTCTGGATCCTAAGGTTCTGAGCTGTTAACAAACTGTTTCCTGTAGTCAAAAGTATAGGGTTTGAATACTTCCACCTCCATTTGCCTACTGTATGACTTAGAGCAAGTCCCTTAACCGCATAGTGTTTTTCAGTTACTCATTCAAAGAGACATTTGTACAGTGGGTTTACCTGATTAACACAACATTTAAAATGTGTCACTTTTTGGACCTTTGCCCTCTTATAACTTTGTCCAGAAATATTGAACAACATAGTTGAGGAGTATTTTGGTCAATTCCTTGTAAAAGTTTTGGCTTTTTGGCAACGTCTTGTGGAATGCAGTTGCTAAATAATAACAGGCATGTGAGTATGAGACATGTGTCCTTCAGAACATGTTTGTTAATTCTAGCAAATTTCTATTGTATATAAGAGGTGCATTTAAAATCTGTTATGATTTTGGGTGCTTGTCTCTGAATCTGGATCTTAGAAGTTTAGAGGGCAAAGGGGGAGCTCTGGGTTGTACTGTATGGTTTTGACAGCAGTGAGCTGAGATACATTTCTGGGTCATTTATGAATGTATTCATTTATTTGATTCCAAGCAGATATCTGAAGTGGACAACCATACAAATGGTTGTAAATGTATTTTATTTATTTAACATTTGTTTACTGGGAAAATCCAACTGGAGCAGAGTCCACTTTCGGTGGAGGCCAGGAGAGAAATGCTCCAGATGCATTTTGTTGGAATGTGGGAGGAAATTGGAGCATGCAGAGGAAACCCACATAAAGACAGGTAGACATGCAAACTCCACACAGAAGGTATCCCAGCTGAGGATTGAACTGTAGAACCTCTTGCTGTGAGCTGCACCACTGCACTGCCCAATAAATGATAGTCATGCGTGTGCATATGTGTGTATGTGTGCATTTGTGGTAAAGTGTTATAGATGGCAATCAATAAATAATGATAAATGTGAGTTTCAGACTTTATACCCTCAAAAAATGCTTGACAATTGCAAACATGTTATACTAGCAACTTTCTAAGTATATAAGAGCAATATTTAATATTCATTCCTGATTTTGAGCTTTTTTCTCCAACAGCTGAGGTAATAAGCTGGGTGGGCATGGGGGGTACAATGGGTTGCACTGTATGGTGTTCACAGCAGTGATCCCAAATACATTCTTAGGTCATTATTTATGTATTTCTTTATTTTTATGCTTAAAAGCAAACCTTTGAGGTATACGCAGTTATACAAGGGCTGCAACTAATGGTCACATCCATGTGTGTATGTGAGTGCATTTGTGTGTGTGTCTGTGTGTCTGTGTGAACTCATGCATGTGTGTGAGTATGTTTTGCATGTGTGTGTGTGTGTGTGTGTGTGTGTGTGTGTGTGTGTGTGTGTGTGTGTATGTTTATGTGTGTCTGTCTGTGTGACCTCATTCATGTGTGTATGTTTGTGTGTGTGACATCATACTTGTGTGTATGTCTGTGTGTGTGTGTGTGTGTGTGTGTGTGTGTGTGTGTGTGTGTGTGTGTGTGTGTGTGTGTGTGTGTGTGTGTGTTTGTGTGTCCGCATGTGAGTGTGAGTGTCTGTATGTCTGCATGTGTGTGAGAGTATGTGTGCTTAATGATAATATTTAACTATAAATACTTTAGCCTGTTTTTTTATAGGCAAGCACATGTAAAATATATTGTCATGAGCTATAACTGAGTGTCTAACACTTAGTGCAAATAAGGCTGTGAGCTGTTAATGAGCTGCTTCCTGTAGTTTAGGGTTTAGTTCCTTCAGTCTTTGTTTTTTATATTATGTGCCTTTGACCACGGACTGCCCTTGAAAAGGGACACTTTCATCAATTTGTCTGTCTCAGGCTATTAGTAAATGTGTTACACATTTGTCTTTTGAATTACTGTGTCCTTCACCCAGCCACTATACTTAACTGCACTATATGGTATATGACTACGGATCCCACTATTTATCTTGTAGTTTAATTGGTTGCCAGCTGCATTTTCAATAAATGTGAGTTTCAAGAGGAGTTTATTGTTGCAAGTCTTTAAGAGTGTTTTGTTTAGTTTAACAAATGGCTGTCGGTATTATTGCTGTAAAATCTGAAATAAAAATAAATAAAAAGTAATCTTAGTAAAGGAGATACAGCTTAGAAGCTGGATGATAAAAAAGGAAATATATCGAATTATCAAATAAGACAGACTTAGTCCTAGATAAAAACTCAATCTAGCCTCATATGCTATAACTCCTAAACATATGAAAACATTATCTAAGAGAATTAAACCACAGGTTAGATTCGATCAGATCAATGAAATAAAAAATCTTAAAATTAGAAGATATGCACAGATATTGGAGATATATTAGATATATTTAGACAATGTTTCATTCATTAAACCAGGGAACATCTCAATTTGATCATTTTATTTTGAATTTAAATGCTTTGCTCGGTATAACATTTCTAAAAAATCTTTCTCAGTAATTAGAAGATAACTTGACTGATGAAATTTCTTTAAAAAATCTTGGACACAATAAAATTATTAAAAAATAATATATTACCAGGAATTGATTCACTAATTCCAGAGATATTTAAATTATTACCCAGCCAAAGTATGCAGTTGTTTCCCATATGTCCTTTTAGATGCACATTTAATTGGGGCAATTTGTACCTCCTTGAGGTATTATCTAATCATTCCCATTTAAAAAAAAAGATAAAAATCTTCTATTATGTCCATTTTTGATGACAGGTTAAGAGAATAAGATTAAAAAGAATTTAGAGAGTTAAAAGGGGTCTAGGACTGTTGAGTGAAAGCTTGTTTCACCAAAACCAAAATGGGTAAGCACACTTTCGCGAAAGTGCATTTTCACCGAAAATGCACTTTCACTAAAGTGAGCTTAAAAAAAAAACATGACAGAATGGCTGTTGTTGAGATAGCAGCAAAGTGGGGATAAGGGCATATTCCCTTTTCCCCACTGTAGTGTGATCTCGGAGTAAGAATATAAAAGTAGGGGTGTGTGTTTACTGTTTTTTTTTTAAATGTGTGTGGGTTTTTTTGCAGACTTTCGCAAAAGTGCTTTTTCAGTGAAAAAGCACTTTTGCAGAAGTGTGCTCGACCATTTCAGTTTCGTTGAAATGTGTCATTGGTAATTAGTCCTAGATCCATTAAAAGAACACCCTAAGATTTGAACCAATTACTTGGGATTTGGGAACTTATGCAAACAGTGACCTAATTTTTGACCAACATGTGTCAATGTCATAAAAATCCTTCTTTATTGCACAACTTATAAAATAAAGGATTGTATCTAGAACTGGGAATGTCAATGTTCCCCTTTACTTGGCCCTTATTAGGCCAATCATTGAGTGTGATGTCCCCTTTGGCATGTATCCATCCATCCCTTCACATGCAGCAACTGGAAACCCAAAAAGATACCTTACTAAAAGGATATAAAGCCTAAACAATATGTTCAATATGGACCAAATCAAAGCTCTTTCATTATATTCAGTATCTTACAGACTGATAAGTGATAACCTGTGTCTGGCATGCAAGGCATCCTCTGACCATGTACTAAGGAGTTTACTGCATATTAGCAAGTGAAATTCCATCAGAAATACTCAGTCAAGGGGTATAAACCTCTTCTGCAGCATTATCAGAATGATTTGGAGGGACAGGTATATCCCTCTCCATATTCAACAACAACTTGGATCTATTGATGGAAGACAGAAAATTTACCCCAAGATTGCCCCTATATTACTAATGAAGAAAGACAACTCATAAATGTTTTATCCCATGAATGGACCCACCAAATTATCTATAGTATGATCCCAGTTATTCTCACTAACAGTAATAAGTAATTATTGACCATAAAATGAGTAAGGCCAATCTATGATCAATTAGGATAGGTTAATTCAACCATGTAAAGGGAAACTGGCTAGGCTTAAAATGGACCACAAAGGAGCTAGCCTAGGACTTATATATGAACCTATGAATTTTACCTGACTTAATACAGATTAATCTGGTTTCATCTATAAGAGACAGATGCAAGATAATATTAAAAAGAATAAAGACCCTTATAGATAGGTTAAACGATGATGATCGAGAATTTATTTTATTAGTCTTGACATTCAAAATTTTTTTGATTCATTGAACTGGAACTGTTTATTGAAATCTTTAGAACTATTTGAATGACTTCCAATATTTATCTTAGTTTTTAGCTAGTATATATGAAGACAGTAAAGCCTATGCCAAATTTGGTTATTTCACCTCAAAATTAATACCTATAACCAGTCAAACAAAACAAGACAGTCCTATCAGTTTTGTACTAGGCATAAAAATTTTGGTAATTGCAGTAAAGTCTAACCAGAAAAAAAGAGGTTAGAGTTGACTAAATATAACAATTCCAAAAGTATGTTTTTTCAAGTTGGTATAATGTTAACTTTCATAAATTCTGTGGTATCACTGAATGAATTAAACTCAGTTATTAATAAGGTTACACAGTTATCAGATCTTTATTTCAATACTTTAAAATCTAATTATTTTATTTTAAACAAAAATGACAACATACAGATGGCGCAATAGGATCTTATAGGAGGAGAATCTCAAACACTGACTTATTCAGGTATTTCCAGTAATAAGTCCCTTGAATAAACTAAAGATATTAACTATGTGAAAATATTGAAGGACATTTCAAATCTGATAGCCACATGTAACAAATTAATCACATAATTTGAGGATAGACTTCATTTATTAAAAAATATCTTATCGCCAAATATTTTGTACATAATACAAGCTTTATTTGTCTTCCATATACAAATCACCTAAAAATTCAAGAAATTACCCTTGTATTTCCTTATGTTTCAAAAACAGCCTAGAATTGCTTTAATATATCACACAAGACTAGGAAATTTAGGAGGCATTAATTTTCCAATTATCGAAACGTATGCTATAAGGCAATGTTTAGAGTAGAAGTCAACTGACTGGACACTAGCTATACAGGAATTGGACATCTGTGCATATTTTAATTTTTATTTCCAATAAAATAAAGAATAATACTTCTTCTACTGAGATAATAATAACTTATTGTAGTTCTATTTATGTAACTTTCTTCAATTCAATACCTATTGTCCCACACAATTAATACATACTAATCTATTTTTTAAAAATGTTAAACCTACTATACTTGGTAATCCAGACTTGAAGTTATAGTTCAATACACTAATTGTTTTTAGTATAGCTAAAGGATTTTAAAGGAATTCATTTCCTGAATGTACAAAGCATTTTTAACATTCGATAGAATATCAATATTTGCTACAGATATGAATATTGAATATTGGAGATATCAACAGTGCTGTAAGGTTCATGCATCACATGTTTTTATGATTGTTCATTTTTATCTATCTTTTGTAATAAGATAGCCAGCTTTCTTCAGGCCTTCTGGCATAACAAGTTTGTATTCAATAAAATGTTAATCTTTAATGATACACCAGAAAATACTATACCACAAAAATAATATTTAAACAAATATATGAAAAATAAATATAATATTTATTGATTGACATCAACAAGTAAGATAGCCAGCTGGAAAATGTATGCTAGGCCATGGGGTTCCAGCCTATAGAAGTGTACCAAGACATAGTTACAGGCTACAAAACATGGCCCAAGTTGCAGCACAGCCCCCAAAAATGTTAGCAATCCAAAGAAGTAGAAAAAGAAATACTGGAATAGTAAATGACTGAAAGCATCTTAAAATGTACTGCATGTGATGAATGCAACTGAAATCAAAGTATTGAGCCATGGGTGGTCGTTTGTACCTGCTGGTAGAGCAAATATTATTGATATGCTTAATAGCTTGAGAGAGTTTGTCAGAAAGCTCAATTTTAAATATTTAATGACTCAGGGCAGGACAGTATTAAGTATAGACAGCCAATTCTGTTTAATCCTCCATTAAAACCAGAACTAGAGGCCATCCAAAGAGTAATCTAAAAGGGCTATGTGAGTTATTAAAAGCAGAAACAGAAAGAAGGTTCTATAACTTGGAAATTAAAGAAAAAGCAGCTTTACAACACTCAAGTACAATAATGACATAATAATAGCTAAAGCTAACTTAACAGGATCATCCATTTAGACCAATAGTGGCCAGTAGTGTCAGTAAAACAGTGACAATGGCAATTTTTGTAGATATCTTTTTTCCAAAAAGTAGTGATTAAAAGTATTTCATATATTAAAGGTTCTTTTGATTTTGTTCAAAGGGTATCTACTTTGGTAGTTTCTGATTCTCCTTTTTTGGTGACAGCTGATGCCAGGTTAGTATACAGAGTAATTCTTTTTTTTTTTTTTTTTTTTTTTTAATATTTTTATTCATTTCCAAAAACAACTAAACATGAATGCAGGTTATTTATGACAATGAAGTATTTACAAATTATTTAAAAAGGTAGGCTAAAACCTCTAAACAGATATCAAACATTAAAACCAAAATAAAGTATTTACAAGGGTGTCTATTGTTGACATATAATTGGCTTTCTATACAGTTGTTTCCTGATTATAATCTGCTGCAGTCATTATTCTCCAGTATTTCAGTTACTTTTTGCCATGCTATGTATAATGATGTAGTTCTTTCAGTTCTTCCTTTAATAGTGTTCATTTCCAATTGCGATACTGCTGACACCATATTCATGAATTGCTTAAAAGTTGGAGAAGCTTTGGATTTCCAGTTTGATGTAATGTTCTTCCTTGCAATAGCTAGGAGAGTCCATAAGATTACATATTTTGTTCTTGGTACACAGTCGGGTACAGGTGCATTAAACAAAATAATAGATTTGGAAATCTGGAATTCACCATTGAATACCATTTGCAGAAAATAATTTATTTTATCCCAATATGGTTTAATCAAATGGCATTCATAGAACATATGTTGCCAGTCTGCTTTTATTGATAAATCACATCTCCAGCAGCCAATATTTTTCTTAAACATAAGTTCCATTTTATGAGGGGTTACATAAGATCTGTGTATGAATTGCCATGTAAAAAGTCTCCAATGTAATGAAAGTGATGTCTGCTTTGGAGAGAGAAGAATTAGTTTTTTATCTCTGTCACATGTCCATTAACTGATCTATAATAATTCCATATTTTGTCATTATTATGCATTTTTATTTTTTTGTTTGTTTTATAAATAGATGATAAGTATCCCTTTCCAGTAATGGGTTGATTTGTTGGTAATATTACATGTCCTATAAGGTTAGGAACATTTTGTCTTATTGATGGTTGCATTGTTTCTTGTTTGCTTAATATATACTGTCTTAATTCTTGTACATGTAACCACGAACTATCTTCCATATTTAATTTCTGTTTAATCTGGTCTATTGTCAGAGGTTTTCCAGAGTTTAGCAATTGATGCCAATATATTAATCCCTTTTCTTTAAGCATGTTGACTACATCCATATTAAATGTTAATATATTACCTTGTGTGTACGCTACTGGATATAAAATAAATGACCATGCTTTAATATCAGGATTGCAATTAATAAAATTTTGGAAAATTTTTAATGTATAAGTAATGTATTTGGAACTTATATTTTTATTCTTATGTATCATCATATATTCCTTCATCAGCCATAGAAAATTGTTTGGTATGAAATCTGTATACTTATTTGCTACTACAAATATTGATTTTAACAAGATTCTCTCATGAACTAGCTTACATTTTGATGTATATTTTGTATTTAGCCATAATGATATTGTTTTGATAATGGATGAATGCAAATATATTTCTATGTCTGGTAAACCTATGCCACCTATATCACAATCATCTAGATGATACTTCATAGCTATCCTTGTTTTTTTTGGATACCATAGGAATCTTACCATTAAATCATTTAATTGTTTTAAGTGCAATTTAGCTGGTGGCAAAGAACAAGCTTGTATGACATAAAGAATTTTTGGAAATATGATCATTTTAATTATATAAAGCCTTTCTTCCATTGAAAAAAATAATTTATTCCATCTTTGTATTAGATTTTTAATATTATTTAAGGTCTCTTTATAATTTGTTTCAATTGTAGTATCTAGGTTGCTAGTTATTATAATTCCCAAGTATTCAATTATATTATCGGTAGAGATATATTTATGGTATTTTTTATTTGGATCTTTTTTATTAGTATTTATAAGCAATACATTTGTTTTGTTCTCATTAAATTTAAGACTTGAAAAGTTTTGAATTTTGAATTGAGTCCCATAATGCTTTTAAACTGCTTTTATTATTTTTTAAGGTAATTAAAATATCATCAGCAAAAAGTTGAATTTTAAGCTCTAGGCTGTTGTCTAGTTGTATTCCTTCAATATTTTTATCCATACATATATTATTTGCTAAGGGTTCAATGACTAGCGCAAACAATAACGGAGAAAGAGGGCAGCCTTGTTTTGTGCCCTTAGTTATTTTAATAGATTTAGACAGACAAGATCCCCGTTTTATATAAGCCAATGATTTTTCATATAATGATTTTATTAACAAAGTGAAGTTATTTGAGAAGCCATATTCTTCTAAAACTAAACACAGATAATCCCAGTTCACTGAATCAAATGCGCTATTTATGTCTAAGCTAATAACATTCAATTTGTTTTTTGTGACATTTTATAATCAATTAAGGAAAGAATTCTTTTAATGTTGTCATAAGTGTTCCTATCTTTTATAAAACCTGTTTGATCCTCCTCTATCAAAAGTGGTATTGATTGTTTTATTCGAGCAGCATGTATTGCCATAAAAATTTTATAATCTATATTAAGAAGTGAAATGGGTCTGTATGATGAACATTCACTGGGATCTTTATTTTGTTTCAGAATTGGTGATATTAATGTGTACTTCCAAGAAGGAGGAATGTCTTTACCATTTTTAACTGATGTAAAGACATTCAATAACAACAGCAAAGTCTCATTTGATAGTCATTTAAACATTTTTGGGGTGATATAATCTATACCTGGAGCTTTGTTTAATTTTAGCTTATTTACTTCAGCTTTAAGTTCTGTCATTGTTATTTGTTTATCTATTAGTTGTACCTGCTCCTCTAATAACCTAACTTTAACATTGTTTTTGAGAAAAGCTTTCAATACTAAATGTGTTTCTGTTTTCTCATTTTGATTATTAAGTTTATGAAAAAATAGCCTAAAAGCTTCTAATATTCCTTCTAAATCAGATACTTTCTTTTTGGTTTCTATATTATGTATTTCCTTGATTTGATTTGTTTTAATAATCTTTTTAGTCCTATTTGCTATTCTTTGTTGGTTTTTAGGGTTCATTGAATAGTAACATAGTTAATTTTTTCTAAGTTGATCATTGTTTTGTGGTGTAGCATCTCTGAGTATTTTTTTTTTTAGTGTCTTCTAGTTCTTTTATTAAGTTGGTGTTTCCATTTTGAATATGAAGCTTTAAATTATCTACTTTTGACTGTAATTCCATTAATTCCTTATTCCACTGTTTTTTTTTTTATTTTTATACCATCCCACCGCTCTTCCATATAGGTATGCTTTGAATGCATCCCATATATATATATTTCAGATACATCTTTTGTAAGATTGATATCTAGGAATGTTTGTGTCTCTTTAATATAAAATTCCTTAAAATCTTTGAGATTTGTTATGTAAGATGGTATTCTTGTTACTGATATCCTTCTCTTGAAACATAAGTCTATCTCAAATGTTATGGTGTTATGGTCCGAAAATGGAAATGAAATTGTCTTGACTTTATTTAATTTAGAGGTTAAATCCTTTGTTATGTACACTCTATCTATTCTAGAGTATGTATTATGTCTATGGGAAAAATGTGTAAAGAATAGTAAATCTGGGATAGCATACTCATTTATGTCAACTATATTAAAAGTTTCAACAAACTCAGATAACAACTTTGTTAAAGGTGATTTCTTTCGTGTAGTTTTAGTATTTGTGTCAATTTCTTTTATAATGCCATTGAAATCTCCAGCTATGATTAAATTGCCTTTGGTATATTGTACAATGTCTTCTAAGTGTTGTTTGGCCACTCTAACACCTAGTCCTGGTATCCAATAAATATTCACTAATGTATATATAATTTCATTGATAGATATTGTCACTAGACAAAACATTCCTGAGTTGTCATGGAACGTGTTTATGATTTTAGGCATTAAAGTAGTGTTTTTCCACAAAATTGCTACTCCCCTTTGCTTCTGATTATAGGTGGAACTTACTAATATTGTATAATTTTTATTGTTTATTTTATTTATGTCTTCCTGTGTAAGGTATGTTTCCTGTAAAAATACTAGTTGCGCTTCACATAGCTTTAAATATCTATAAAGACTTCCCCTTTTGCAGCTATTATTTAAACCATTTACATTAAGAGATATACATTTTGCAATTGGATTTATATTAGCATTGCTTTTATCCATATTCATATACTTGTAACAATGTGTAGATGTGTGTACATGAAGAGAATGACTTGTTCTTTCTTCTTCCAACAGTATTACAATAGATTATAGACACCCAATAAAAGTAAATTACAAGATCGTAACTGAGAACAATATAAGATAAACAACCACCAAACCCCTCCATGAGAAAAAACATCTCATCCTTGAATGATCTAATCATTCGAGCGATCTCTCTAAGTCTGCATTACAGCATCCTCCCCCGGCCCCACCATATGGTAGTTTTATAATGAAAAGTATCTTATATATCTTTTAAGTATACATGTATCTGTCTATACAGATTACTTAAATACAGCCTTTATCTATTTTTAATATTTTATAAAACACTAAGGCAACACAACTATACATAGATTTAATACTTAACTATTTGGTTTTGTTTAAATTGTAAAGGAAAATCTTTTATTTTAATATATCTTTTGTGTAGCAATAACGGTTATGCATCTTAAAAATAATATGCTTGCTGTCTATCTCCCTTATAGTGTGAGTGGCATTCATAGGTATCAAATTTATTGTAATGGCCTACCTATATATATATATATATATATATATATATATATATATATATACATATATATACATATATATAGATATACATACATACACATACACATACACATACACGCATATATATATATATATATATACACACACATACATACATACACACATATATGCATACATACATAAAAAAAAATGTTAAGCATTATATGCATCAGTTAACCATGCCACAAGTTGATTAAATCAGAAAGTATACGTAACAATGAATATAACGTTACATTTGAATTGTCATTTATCAGTAATCTTATAGTTTTCTTTTAATTCAAAAAGTCATATTTTAGTGGTATGAATGCTACTAATTTGTTTTTGGCATTGGTATTATATAGTTTAAGACTATATTTCTTAGCAATTCCTATATATTTATTAGTGCCACTGGCATATTTCATCATTAGTGTACCACATATGTCATATGTCAAATAGCAACTCATACTCCTTATGATATTACAGGAGTTTTCTGCAGTGTTATAACTGTAAGGTTGGAAAATATGAGAAGCAAAGTAGGCTTTAAATATGCTATAACACAATTGTTTGGTACTTATTACTGTCAACTCTTCTACATACACAGGAAAAGATAACCTTATATGACCATCAACCATTTTCCTTCATTTTTCTCTTCATCCTTCTATTCTCCATTTTTAATAAATATTTGTTTCTATTGTGGCTTCTTTGAATTTAGTGAGGGTACTCCATATCATATTATAGATAATATACAACGTTCAAACAGAGAACATGCCCAATATAGAGACATATTCTCAACTCAAGTGGTCCACACCATATGTTTATAGCACTGCAGTCAGAAATATACTAATGAATATGCAATAACTAGCAGCTTTGCAGCATGTGTGTGTCTCTAACAAGTACATACCTATAGGATATTAAAAAGAATAGATAGCATGCTCTTGTTTCATAATTAACAAATGCACACAGCCTGGTATTTACTTTCATAGACAGAAATTAGACCTGTTACTTATATGCATATCAGGTACCAACAGCAATATGTTAGTAAATGCCTATGCTATTCAAATCATATTTTAATGCTGATTGATATGAGATGTAGCTGACAATGGCTTTAGCGTTTGTGATGTTATATAATATATATTCAGTATTATAATAAAAGTATGTTGCATGTCTATTTGCAATCTAAGGTTCAAGGCTGATCAATTTAGACATACAAGACAATCTCTTTAGCCTTGGTTATATAAATGGGAGTTACGGTGTCTCTACACAACCATTCATTTTCAGTGAGGATGTTCAATATTAATATAAGTTCTTTCCTATACATATATATATATATATATATATATATATATATATATATATATATATATAACAATATCATAAGCAAGTCTGAGATTTTTTCTTGCTCATTACTGGTTAATGATTTTGCTACTTGAACAATTTAATATTTACAGAGTATCTTGATAATTAAACAGAAACTCCTTTTTACCCTTAAAATGCCTAATAACACATAGCTACATTCATGAACCTTAATTGACTTACTATCTTTAAGGTTGAGTACACTAGCTGCAGTGTGTTTACAAATATGTTATATAGTTCCAGTCAAGGACATAAATATATTAAATTTTTATAAAATTAAGTTGAATTATAGTAATTTACGTGGGTGATCTTATCAGAAAAGATTATAGTAAAGTCTGTATGTGTTAACTATTCATACAGTTTCTTCCAAGTGATATACTTCTTTTTAAGCTTCATTTGCTGTTTATGTGTACAATTGAAAATGAATAACAAATATTACAATATAATAAAAGTCATGTATGTGTTGATACCTTCTAAATTCATTAGGTACTTCAGTGTACTTTTAATATTTGTTAAAACTGTAAAAGCACTTTGCCATCTCATAAATAGTGTGCTGGTTACTTTAAGTAGCTTAGGAGCTGACACCACACCCATACTGTCTTGTTTTAGTGCTGACATCACTCATGACTGTTTACTTTCATTTTGTGCTATTAGAAGGTTTAACACACTGTAATGGATTCTAACTGAAGAACCTTCATTCAGGGGTGGTAAAATGAGAGTTCCCAGCTCAAGACCATGGCGGGAAGACAAAAACAAAGTAAGTGAAGTTTTTAGGGCTTTTTTTAAACTGAACACCAGCTCATTAAACTTCTATTAGTTTTCTTAACATTAAGGGCAGATATACAAGCCAAACAGTTGTTTGTTAGTCAGAAAGGCACTTTTAGCATCAAAGAATAGATAATTACTTTTCAAGGCACTTTTTGACAGTTATTACTATCAGTTTTTATATATTATTATGTGTATTAAATACATCAGTTTAGATATTTCATGCAGCTTAGTGTAAATAATATAAAAAGGAATCATGCTCATTTAAACACACCACATTAATATGTCAGTGTAAATACATCATATTCTATACTAGCAGTAAAAGGCAGGTAATTTATAAATGAACTATCTAAACATCATTTAGAGTTAGAAAAATCATGACTGTAAGTATTTACACTGTAATACAGAAAGATATGTTACCTTGCTTTCTTTAGGGTTGTTTCCTTTAGTTATAAAATGTCCTGCTTATCTTCTATTTATATTGTTTCAAAGACTGACACGTGTAAAGCATGAATGCTTTCAAAGAACTTTTTTGCCTTACAGAGCAAATAGAAGACAATAATGTTTGTGTTTTTCATATGTCTTTTATCGTTTCTTCTTCTTCTTGTCAGCAGTGCTCCATTCATTTTTTTCTAAGTGACGCTTAACCCCAAATTGGGAGAAATCCATTTCTTCCACATTATCCAAGGTTTTATTAGCTGAAAGATAAGAAACTGTTGCTTGCAGAGTGTCAAAAGTTTTAGGACCTTCAGTAAAAAATATTTTTATTCTTGCAGGGAACAGCAATTGGACTTTAAGTTGTCTTTTTTTCAATTCCTTTATCAGAGGGAGACATTCTTTTCTTGCAGTTATAACTCCAGCAAAATAATCATTATCAAATCTGATTATGTTATCTTTGTATTTAACTGGAGAAGTTGGCCATGCTGTTTTTAAAATAAGTTCCTTGCCCTGTGATGAAAAAAACTTTACTATTATTGATCTCGGGTGATTTTTTGATTTGATGGTTGATGAAGCAGCTCTTAAGGATCTGTGGGCTCTTTCAATTCCATAAGAAAGAGATTCAGGCAATTTTAAAACTTCTGGTAACCAGGTAGTAAGGAAAGTCACCATGTTATCTCCCTCTGTTTTCTCTGGTAGCCCATAGATGCGAAGGTTATTTCGTCTGGACCTGTTCTCTAGATCCTCTATTTTATTTTGTAATGAAGCATTTTGTTGTGATAAAAAAAGTTGCTGAAGATCTTGTTCTGAGAGTCTGCCCTCAGTATCATTTAAGGATCTCTCTATGTCAGCTATTTGAGACTTCTGTTGCGTCATTATTTCTTGTAGTTGCTGTATTTGTTTTGTAGATCTCTCATTAAAAGTGTCCAGTTTGGTATTCATTTTGTCAAATTTCACTGACAAGTCTTGTATAGCATTTAATAAAGACTGTATCTCCTTTTTCATTGTCTGGTCCTGTGTGGTATGCTTAGAAAAGCTCATTTTCAGTAGATTCAGATACCTTCCTTCTTGTTTTTGATAGGAAAAATAATGTTTAAAGCCAAATTTTTTGCACTGTAGACTTCTAGTGATATTAGTAGAAGTAATTCAACAAAATAGGTTTGTCTATAATATCTAGTTTTTAAAAATTCCTGTCAGAAATATCTTTTGAGTGCAGAGCTGAGAAAAGATGCTGCCAACCAGTCTACATCCTAGCCACGCCCCTTACAGAGTAATTCTTAATGACATCAGAGTTTAGATTGTACAAACACAATTGTATGTGGTTAATATTTGTAGCAGGGATAAAAGCAAACTATTTCTTAAGATTTGGGGTATAATTTTGCCATGTCATTTTCTTGGATATTATTCTTGTTTTTTGCTAGCAAGTCAGTGCAGTGTTATGCAAATGTTTTTTTATGTTTGGAAGATGAGTTAATTTTTAAGACAAATTTTATGAAATGTATTTCTTCATGCAGACATTTTATTGCTGATATTATTTATTGCAAAATGGAACTTTGGAAGATTTGCAGACAGTTATTCGTTAATTAATAAATGAACAGTTATCTTCAGTTCACATTCAATTTAAATCAGAGTTCAATTAACTTTTTCAATGTTTTTATATATACAGCTAAGTGTGCCCAGCTCATAAAACTATTAAAAAAAAAGAAGTACAGAGTAAAACTTTGTTAGGCTTCACAGCATGCATTTTTGTAGTTAAAATGAAATATAGTTTAGGGTCAATTTGTAAGAGCCAGTAGGCTGACAGATGGTAAGTCTTTTTTAGCTAAAGATAGTGCTATTTAATTTCAGATGCTTATCTACAGGGGCTTTCCACAAGATTTAGTGAATATAGCTAAAAAATATTATAAGGTAGAAAAAAATCAGTATAAGCCCTGTAGATCAGCAGAAGCTGGTCCATCTGACATTAACAAAAGCACAGTTATTCTGTGCCTGTGGTAGTTACATCTTCAGTGGATGAATTAATAAAAAAGATAAAAAATTAATAAAAAAAATTATTACGGAAAGCTGGAAAATCCTTAGGACATCCCTGATACAATAGTGAAAGTAGGAGGAGCCCCATGATTTGTTAGTGAGAGGAGCAGTAATTTTAAGGAGTTTTTCTACTTAAGATTGTATTCTGTGGAACCTCCTAAAAGAAATGTAATGCATAAATGTTTAGACTGCAGTTTTTGTAGATTTCTTAATGACAAGAAAACCCAGTTAAGCTAAGGGATGTATTGATTGAGTCCATGGACCTTTAGCTGCAAATCTGACTTTGTTGTATATACAGCTAATGCCACCAAGTGTGAGGCAATCTACCCATGTTCAGATCAAGTAAGCCACTCTTTCCAATTATATCCCTACATTTACTTCTGTAAACCCCCACTCAGAGTACAGTATGAGGGTATGGCTATTGATGACTGAAACTACTATTTTCAAGAAAGCAAGATAAGCTGATTATCTATTAGATGCAAAAACAACAGGGTTTGTCATTCTGAAATTTGCAGTCATATTGAAATGACTCTCATTTACTTGTACACAGTCCAGCTGAAAAACGCATATTTAGGAGTTTGTGAGTAACCATTAACTTGCCCAAGGCCTCTTCTATGGGCTATCTTCAGAGTATAAGAGAAAGTCCATTCTTATTCAAGATGCTTGGCTCTAAAATCATTGCTTTGGGTAGAGAAAGCAACTAAACCTAGCTGGTACCTTCACTATCCTGCACAAGGGCAAGCCTCTTCCTCAGCAGGATAGTTTAGTTTAATCCATTCAGATTCTTCCTTTCAATTGATTGGCATCACAAATTACTTCTACCTTTTGCTTTGCAGATAATGAGATTTTTTTTCTTTTTGTTATTTTTGGGCTGAGCTTGGCTGGGCTACATGGCTCTCCTAAACACTAGATACTCACTGGTAAATAGCACCTTAAGGTCTGGGTCTAGGAATGGGTACTAGTATCTCTGTTCTCGTTGAGGTTCTTTGGATTAAATTTAATTACTAACAGACTGAATATCTTTTTTCCAAAAATAAATGTGTTGCATTAACAGCAATAAATCTCAGTGGAATGTCATAATGGATTTTATTTAGCTATAAATCTAAAATTTGAGAGTATTTATCAGCAATTAAAAAGTAACAGTAAACAGCAGAAGACAATGTATCAATAAAATTGTTTTCTTTTTTAGCTATGTGGTTATATAGAGATGAAGCCTTAATTGCAGCACAGAAACTGGGATTTGATTAGAAGACCCAATACTGAAGAAGCATAAGAGGGAGAGTAGGGAATGGAGAGGCAGATCCCACTCACCTGTCTTGGAGGAGAAAAAGGTATGTCTGTGACCAAGGTTATATAAACAAGATCTGATTTCCTTGATGCTCACTAGGTAAAAAGCCAAGGATTGTTGCTGCATGCATGGACAGGATGTTTCTGCTAATGTCCAGTTCTTACTAGCATGTGGGGCAGTTCAGCACTGATGTCTTTTGTATGTTCCACCTACAAAGTGTCATTTAGCAGGCATACAGATTACAGCTTAGAATAAAAATTCAAATAACTTCTTGGTGGCTTTGTAATGCCCCTCTTGCTTGACTCTCATCTTCAGTGATGAGGGAATGAATGAGGCAACTGGCAGAGAGGGGGGGTGGCTGATGATTGTTAGGTGGTGGGGAGCAAAGTGGCTAAAAGCAAAGTGTTTTGTCAAAGGAGGCTTTGCTTCAAGTACCCTCAATGATGGGGCTGTACCCCCCTCACTCCTATTTCTTTAGTTCAAAGACCTCAGAGTAAGGAATATTACTGAGATATGAGTAAGGCAGAACTTTAATACATACCTCCCAATCTCTTAGAGCAAGAAATCTGGACAAAGCCATAATGAATGGGATGACAAAAGTCCAAAAATAGGAATAATTTTTAAATATTACTCTTAGAAGCTTAGAAAGTTAACATAATAACACATTTTGCCTTAGTATGAATTTTATAAAGGATAAAAAGTCTAAACCTCACATTTCTGTCATTATTTCTGACTTTAGTCCTCAATGATTTGCCAGTGATTTATTAGAAAACCATAACTGGAGAAGCAGACCAAAATATGAAGCAAAAATCTGGACATTCTGCAAAAGTCTGGACAGTTGAGAAGTATGCTTCCACATTGCTGATTCATATTCATAACCATGAAAAGTAACATAACTTTGTTGGACTATTTAAATATAACATAGACAATGAGATAACAATGACAGCAGGAAAGATACAACAGGTAAACATCTAAACTTGGACCAAACCACAAAAGGAGGGGGAGTATCAATATTCGTCAAAGATACCCACACCTCCAGGTTGGTGGCACAGCACAAAGCATCAGAGACTATCCATGTGCAACTAACAGTGGGTAAAACTGCCTTCCAGTTTATAGCCTGCTACAGACCACCCTCCCAAACCCAGGAACCCCACTCGGCCTTCCTGAAAACACTGGAAAATATGAAAGTCTCTCCAAACACCATTATACTGGGTGACTTCAACTACCCAAACACAGACTGGGAGCATTACTCTAGCTCCAACACCCTAGCCCAAAGGTTCCTAGAATTTATAAACTCAAATGCTATGGAACAACTTGTTACCACTCCCACAAGAGGGGAAAACATACTGGACCTGATCATCACCAACATGGGGACTCTATGCTCCAGACCAGAAGTGTATCCCTCAATGGTAAGATCAGACCATAAACTAATCTCACTGGATATTCACATCCCGACCCCACCCCCTGCCCAGAAAACCACAGTGAAAAACTTCTCTAAAGCAAATTTCACACTCCTCAAAACAAAGGAGGAATCCTTCAAAGCCCATGGGCCTGTGGAAAATATGGCCCAGACCGCAGAATCCTTTATAAATGCATTCTATGAACACCTTCAGGAATGCATGGATCATGCAATCCCAAATAAAACCAAGACCCAATCCTCCAAAGGCAGACGTCCTGTCTGGTGGACCCCAGCCATAAACAAACTATACAATAGAAGGAGGAAGCTACTACATGATAGAGCAAAATCCCAAAAAGGGAAGGCATCTCTGATCAGTATTAGGAAAAAACTACGGGCACTCATAAAATCGTCTAAGGCCAGCTTCGAGAGAAAAATTGCACAGGACACTAAGGATAATCACAAGGCTTTCTTTAGTTATGTTAGGAACCTGGGTGGGAATTCCCAGATATGCTCAGAATTAGTCCAAAATGACAAAAAATACACTTCTCCACCCCCACCCCACTAAAAGGGCAAATATCTATCCCAGCAGAGTGCTGCCCCCCTGACATCTCAGATGCTCAGGTAAGAGCCACCCTCTCCAAAGCAAAAAATACAGCATCAATGGGACCAGATGGTGTCCCGGGCTGCATCGTACATGAATTCCAAGAAGAGCTAAACCCAAACTTAAAACTACTGTTCAATCTCAGCCTTACTACAGGATATGTATCCAAAGAGTGACGTACAGCAACAGTGGTCCCTCTCCACAAAGGTGGTGCCTCAATGGATCCCGGAAACTATCGCCCCATAAGCCTGACTAGCTTGGTCTGCAAAGCTATGGAAAGGATCATCATGGACCTCATAAATAAAGATATTGAGGACCTACAGACACTGGATCCTACCCAGTTCGGTTTTGTTAAGGGCAGATCCTGCCTCTTAAACCTGGTTGATTTCTTTGAAACAGTCACCAAGGCCATTGACGAGGGGAAGGTGGTCCACACAGCCTACCTGGACCTCGCAAAAGCCTTCGATACAATACCCCACTCGGGCATTATAGATAAGCTCACCAGCTTAAATATAAACCCCTATGTCACTAGATGGGTTGCAAACTGACTCAAATACAGAACCCACATGGTTAGAATTGCTGGAGCCATGTGATACTCCAACCCAGTTACAAGTGGCATCCCACAAGGCTCAGTCCTGGGACCTCTCTTGTTCGGTATATATTTCTCGGAGGTACAGGCCAACACGGAAGGACTGTCGCTGACTAAGTTCACAGATGACTGCAAACTGGACGTCATAATCGACTCTCCAGCCGACACAAGCATCCTCCAAAAGGGCCTCATAGAAACAGACAACTGGTGCCAGAGCCATGGCCTCAAGCTAAACGCCAAAAAGTGTATAGTCATCCCCTTTGGCAAAAAGAAAATGCCCACAAATTACCACATAGGTGGTAATCCATTAAGTACAGAAGAAGTAATTAGGGACCTGGGGACCCAAGTTGATAGCAATCTCTCATTTGACAACCACGTCGCCAAAGTGGTTAGAAAAACATTTTATATAGCCCACCTAATCATGAAGGGATTCACATCTAGATCAGGGGAGGTCATCGCGCCTCTTTACTCATCCCTCATCAGGCCCATAATTGAGTACAATGCCCCGTTTGGGATGTACCTTACCAGACACCTGCGGCAACTGGAAAGACCCCAAAAGTACCTCACCAAGAGGATCAAAGGGCTCAAACAGATGCCCTATGCTGCCCGGTTAAAGAAACTCCAGCTCTACACAGTGGCATACCGCCTGCTCAGAGGCGATCTGTGCCTGACATATAAAGCCATGTCCAACCCGGAATTAATGGACATGCTGCACCTCAGAAAATCCAAATCCCATCGAGCTACATGCTCGAGAGACTTGAACCTCAGCACTGAAATAAATAGGACATGCTCCCTTCACTCTGGAATAAAATCCCAGTCCAGGTTAGGCAGAGTCCCTCATTGACTCTCTTCAAGAGGAATCTTGATGAGTGGATGGGAGATCGTAGGTTTACCCCGGGTATCACTTCTGTGTCACTGTTAGACAGAGGCACAGTATACTAACCTCGAAAAGGGCATAGCAAAATTAATTTAAAACGGGTGGCGAAAGCCAAACACACTCTGGCTAGGCTTATAAATGCCCTAGGGCAGATAGCCTAGTATGAACCTATGAACCTATGAACCTATGAAATAACAGGTCAGAGTAAACAATAAAAATAGTAACAACAAACTCAGCAACTAACATTATGTGCAAACCTTAGAATAAAAAAATGTTATGGTGCAAATTATAAACTATTAAATCCTGACTAAGTACTAATGCACATGATAGCATCAGACACCAGATGGAAACTAGAGCTGGGAGAACCTTAGTTAATATTCACAGACAAATCTAGCAGAACTATTGCCAAAGTATGTGAACTTTTATATATGCCCAAGATGTATTTCTCTGATCTGGGATACCATCATGCCAGCTCTTGCAAAGGGTAACTGTTGTAGCTTTATAGAATCTAAGCCAACAGCCATTAATATAAAACAAAACTATTTATCAGAAAAGTATTAAGGATTTAACCTTTCTCTGTCAGATAAATTGATCCAGAAGCTTTTTAAGCCATCCATGACATGGAAGAACTGAGATATGGTGGAAAATATACAACAGCAAGAAAGATGAATATGTTTTAACTAATACTATGCTATCCAGCAAGAATAATCCAATCTTTGACCAATTAGGAATGCAGAAAAACAGAAGTTACATCTAGATCTATCATCCTGTGATAGTCCCAATGACTCTTTATGCCTAATTGTTTGAGAGGGTCCTGGGATTGGTACTTTATAAGACTTCGCTTGCTAAGACAAGGCTTCTGAATTCATTGCAAACAATAATGACTTTGGTCATTATATAAGTGCTTCTGATATCAAACCAGATGCAAGCAAGGTTTCAGCAATAGCTGAATTGCAAGATACAGTTTGTGTGACTGAGCATTGACAAGCCCTAGCCATGAGTAATGACTTGGGCAAGTTCATACTTGATTTTTCCACAATGCTTCATCGTCTAATAGACTTGTTCAAGAAAAATATACCATGGTGCTGGGGACATGCTCAAGCCCTGGCATTCAACAAAGTCAAAGAAATACTGGCAGCACTTCCAGTGTTAATGTACTGTGATGTGAGGAAACTAAAAATAGTGAGTACAGATGCTAGTGGCTCTAGCTTAGGGGCAGTTTTTTTCCCAGTGGATGAACAGGTATTACATGCTGAGCATGTTACTCCAGAATGCTAACATACGTTGAACAGAGATATTCAAAATACAAAACAGAGTGCCCTGAAAGGATGTAGGCATGGGGAAATTCTCCAGATACCTACTAGGGCTGATGGGTTTCTAGCTCCAGAGTGACCACAAACTATTGGTTCCATTAATCAATATGACTTGGACAAAGTGTTGTCCAGGTGCCAGAAACAGTTAATGAGATTAAGAAGGTTCAATGCCAGAGCAACACATGTGCCTGGAAAACAACTAGTTGTCACAAATAAATTATCTAGAAATCCTGTACTTGTCCAAAAATTATCTGATACCAAAGATGACATTGCAGCTTATATGCAAAGCATAATAATGACAAAACCTGTAACCACTAAACCAATAGAAAATGGTTAATTAAGCTCCTACAAGCAATCCAATGTCCCAAACTGTTATCAAGCATATGTTTAACGGACAGTCAGCTCATTAGACAGTAAGCAGGCAGCTTCTTCTTACGTTTTGTACAGCTAGAGTACAGTTATGAGACAAGATGGCTTGTTGCATTAAGACAGAATAGTAGTACCCTTAACTCAACAAGTACAAGTGTTAGTAAAATACACAAAGCACTTTATGGGTTCACTAAAGACTGAGAAAGAGCCAAAAAGTGATTGTTGTGGCCAAATATGAACAATGACTGCCAGCTTACTGCCAAAGTGTCAGTTCCGTATTATGCATAAACCATCACAGACACAGTTGGGTGTGTGATGCTGAAGTGTTAACATTGTTTATTCTGTGCTGTCATGTTTTTTGTAATAAAATTCACCTTGTTCTTTTTAAATTAGTACTGAAAACAATTAACTGACTTGACCAGCAAAACAGGTAATGCGCAGTTCCTAGCAACTTCAGACATAAATGCAGAAAAATCACTTGACATTATTTAATGTGCATGGTGTAACATAATGCCACTTTACATATTTGTCTTACTGAGTGATTTTACATGAAACCATCTTTTGTACTTTTTTCTTGAATATAAATTGATATTTAGAAAACCAACCAGAACTTCTGTAATGATAAAATTGTCTTTCAGCAAAGCTAGATGTACATATCAGTCAGTGATACAAACTCAAATTGACTAACTAAAAATAATAGTACAAGACATTGATGACACCTTGTTCAATAAAACTTTCCTATGCTACGCACACTATGGCCTATGATGATACAGTCTGATGTGTTTTCTCCTGTTATTGTTACCATGGATACGTAATGAAAGGCTTAAGTGAAAGGATATAATCTGTGCTGACATTATGACTGGATTTTCATATTTAATGAAGTGGGCCTTTGGTATATTGGAGTAAACACAGTTCTCTTTCCTGAGCTTGACCTTCCAGTCCTCACATTTCAGCTCTGCTGTTTTCTGGGAGGCTTTTGTACTCAGACTGTAATAATGTCCAGGACCCTATGAAGTTTTAGTATTGATTATCCAAATAGCTTGCTTCATGTTAGATTTTTTTTCATGTTCAGTTTCTCACCATCTTATGCTTTGATTATTAAAAAATAATTAAATATAATGTCTGGTCTGTGAGCATTACTTTGGTGGATCATTGGATAAGAACACATTTATATTCAAAGAATATTCAAATTCAGAAATGCAAAAATTATACATTCTGAGTAGCTAACCCATTTTATAGATTGCAGTGCATCTGTTTTGTGTTACGTCATTACTCCATAAAAGCAATTAAGCAGCTTGATGCATTCATTCTGTCAAATCATTATTTTCTACAAAACTGCCTTTCCTTATGGCATTTTCAGCATTGCTGTGTTATTTTAATGTGTCCAAATTTTTTCTCAACACTTGATGAATCTGTTGATATCTTTTTTTTACCCAGTCATACCTTCTAACATATTTCTGAGGAGACACACTTTATTTATTTTAAAAGGCTGATGCTAAACAATCCTGTTAAATACACAATAACGGCCACTGAACTTTTAACGTATAGTGTATATTTCTGTTTATGAAAAAGGTATCTCCAAAAGGAACATATAATTCATACTGGTTTTAAATTTTAGTATCACTGGAATCCTTTCTATTTGTCTGTGTTGCAAAATTCAGTATGTTATTAATGAAGAATTTTCCAAATTATTAATATTAAACACAATAAACATGAATAAAATGCAGACTTTATCATAATAAATCCAGTAATCTCCATTGGTAAAGAGGAATAAAGCCCTGACTATAACCCTGGTGGCACCAAGTTTCATTACAGCTCAGGCACCTACTGGAGCTAGCACAGGCAAGGAAAGAAAGATGGCTGCTTACTTGCTTTTTGGGAAAGGTATGCAGTGCGTGTCTGGGGAACGTAATCCTTTCTCAGAGTCTCCATTGGAGTCAAGGACCCCACTGAAGCTGGCAGTCATGACTGGTTATTCTCCACCTTTCCCAGTGACAGATTACAGCTCATATTCCAATGTTTCCACATACTGGCAGAAACTTGTTCTGTTCCCCATAGTTCCTTTTTAGGCAGAGTCTAACTAATGGATGTCTCAATCTAACTTCCAAAAAAAGCAAACACTAGATCATATTATGGTAGCTCTACTCAATTATAAATGTTTAAGTAACAAACTACTTGGCCTGGAGGCCCTTCTGCAGTTAGAGCACATTGGTGTGCATGTGTCATTAGAGAAACTTTGTCTAAGTTTTCAGAAAGTATTCCCTCAATACCTGAGAAAATGTTTAAGTAACAAACTACTTGGCCTGGAGGCCCTTCTGCAGTTAGAGCACATTGGTGTGCATGTGTCATTAGAGAAACTTTGTCTAAGTTTTCAGAAAGTATTCCCTCAATACCTGAGATTTGCACTTACCACTCATTTAGACATGATGGCAATAATGGTAAGGTATCCATATTTGTTAAGGACTATATTACCTCATGACAGATACACAGAGATTCAAAAAGTGGACCAATCAACAGGAAATCTATTATCCTGTGAGCCTTTAACTATCCAAAGATTGACAAGGGTATCTCTTTCATCAATGTAGCATATGTACAACCATTATTAGATTACATAAACATAAACTCCTTGGACCAGATTGTTAAAAGTAACACTAAAGGACAGAATATACATGGCTTTCTCCTTACCTTCCTGGCATCAGTATGCAATATCCCTATGGCATCCCCTTTGCTGGTCAAGTCTGATTCCAAACAAGCAACAATCTCCATCAAAATATCCAAACATTCAAATACAAATGTCATAGAGCTTAAGGACTTTAAATGTACAAATATGCAATTATATGATGAAGTTTCCAAATTCAAGTATAGCAGTATTACCTAAACTGTCAACACTACAAATAATTATACAGACAAGTTCTACTCACACCAGGATACATGTGTTAACCTGGCAATCCACACTAAATTGAAACAAAGGGGGGAGTTTAAAAGCAAACCAGCATGGTGCTTCCTGAGCATAAATAAACTATAAGATAAAGGAAAGAAGCACCTTAACATCTATAGCAAGACAAACGACCATAAAATCAAGAAGAACAGCAAACAGCTAGCTAACAAACTGAAACAAGCAATCAGTAAAGCTACATTATCCTGTGAACTCAGACTGTTAGGTACATTAGGAAATAAAGGAGTAATGCTCTACACTTCTGAGAACTTATTCAAAATTGCACAACCTACTCTGATATAGTGGATATTGTCAAAAAACAAAATGAACCCCGTAGCGTTGAGTATCTTTAATAAAAACAACAATGTAAAGCTTTTGGATAAAATCCTTCATCAGTACACAGCACATATTTAAAATCACAGTTTGAATACCAAAATATGTAATCACATGATGTCATACAGCAAATAAACCATCACAATTAATAAAACAATTAACATGAAATTAATTCTAGCACATTTGTTTACATTTGAGAACTGGTATCAAAGTAACCATTTTATTAATATCTAGTGTTCCGTCTGCCTGTAAACACAGGATCTATTCATATTCTCTGAGTTCCAATTTATTGTTTATATCCCCACCCCTAATTCTCTTAGAAACTGTGCCCATAACTCTGAAAGTAAACACGTAGCCACTGCCATTTTCCTTTCGATGTTGAGATAAGGAATTAGTTGTAATGCCCCTTCTCATTTCAGACCTATGTTCTATTATTCTTTCAGTTTTTCAGTGGATTTACCAATATAAAAACTAAAACATTTTTTTACATGCTGCTAAATATATATTATTAACAGAGTTACAGTTAGCCAAACAGGCGCATTTGTAATATTTACCAGTAATGGGATATACAAAATAATTTTTCAGGTTTATCAATTCATAATCTGAACAATTATAAAAAGGAACAGTTCCTATCTTACACGATTTAGATTATTTATGATAGGACATCTCCTTATAACACAAACGCTTTTTTAAACTTGTACAGTTTCTATATGAAAACTAGGTATATTATTTACATATTCTTCTAGTTCGGGTAATGATTTGTTTGGGTAATGCTTTTAAAATACAGCAATTATTTGTAATATTTTTTTCTATTTCTTTACTACATCTTTTATATCTAGTAATAATGCAGAGTGTCCTAGTATTCAGGGGCCTATTACTGTTATTACAAATAATATTTATTTTAAAATAAGGCTGTGCTATTTTATCTATATTATTAATGATCTCTTTAAAAGAAGCAGTTAATAAACTATCAGTATATCCTCTAGCTCTGAACACTTCAGTCACTTCCTGCATCTAAGACATTTATTATGATCAGTATTTAATTTACTAGTCCGTAAATATTGCCCCTTCACAATTACTTTAAATACATGTTGGGCATGCATACTACCTTTGTGTGAATATTCATTCCTATGAAAAGGCTTCTTATATACATAGTTATGCATGCCAAATTTATTATATGAAAGTTCAACATCCAAAAAGTCAAGCTTAGTTCTAGAGAAAGTCATTTTAAACTTTAAAAAGTCAGTAGTGGTATTGAGAAAATTAATAAAATCAAATAATTCAGTCTCATCGCCCAACCACTCATAAGAAAAAAACATCATCGAGAAATCTTTTAAAAACCTAACTCTAGATCTTTATAAATTCAGACCATTGCATATATATAAAGATTTTCCAATTTATTCAATGTAAGATTCACATAAGTGTTAGCAATGGGAGTACCCATTGCAACACACGTGATTTGATGGTAGAATCTATTATCAAATATGAAGATGTTATTATCAAGTACAAGTTGTAAAATCTAACAAATAGTTTCAGTTTCTGTTCCAGTTATTCCACCATACTCATTCAATAATTCTCTGATAGCAGAAATGCCATAGTCATTAAGAATTAGCGTAAATAATGACATTATGTCAAGCATTACATAAATAAGGTCATCACAATTCTTTTCACTAAACCAAGCACGTAATTGAGTTATCAAGTATCCCATATCCTTAATAAAGCTTTTGACATAAACTAAATATTTACTTAATACATCCTGTAAATAAATGGATGAAGGCTCAGTTGCCCATCCCCTGCCTGAGACTATTGGTCTCATTGGGAGATTATGGAAACATTTATGTCTTTTGGGCAAACCCGTGAAGCCCATCATCTGACCAGTTTATCAAAGTCTACCATTGCTTTAAGGTACACTGAACGTCACATATACACTCCTTGCATACCATAGGGCATAAGGGTGACATTCAGGTGTACCATCCTCAGAACTTCTTTGCCACCAGTTTGAATGCTGTTTTTCACTACATCCATCAATTTTAGCCATTTTTCTGTTTATTGGCTTTCCGGTGATTATTCCTGTTTGCTGAAGTCGTCACTGTTGCAGATAAGGAACCTGTTGTTTTTTGTTTGTTTGTTTTTTTTTTTTTTGTTCTTTTTTTGATTGCTTTGTGTTGTTTGGGATTAATGCCATTCAGGAAGGGCAAATGCCAGTTTGGGAGACTGACTCCCCATAAAGACTGCCATGATAAGTGTCTTTTTTGCCTAGCTGCTCTCACAACCATATGTCTTGTGCAATTTGTCAGGCATTTGTCCCTAAGACACTTTGTAGTAGGTTTTCTTCCCTTTCATTGTATCTTGAGAACCAGCATCTTAAACTTCTTGCTAAAGACACTATGGATGGACTCCCTGCCCTGAGGGTCAGCTGTCAGAGGAGAAGAAGAAGGTGCATAAGGTAAGACCAGAATCTTCCGCTGTCCAGCCTCTGCTGGGAGTTTCTTCTGAGGTTATTATGAACCCGGAGTCTTGCTCGGTTGTTTTGTCAGATTCTTCTACTGCATCTGGGTTGGAGACCAGTAAGGATCTCACAGGCAGCACATCCAATGAGGCTTTGTAGGCATCCATTTTGGGTGTTCAGGGGGAACCACGGTTGACTGTTTCCAAGGACTCTAGTGGGGTTCTGCAGTTTCTCTTTAGGGAAGACATTCCTACTACAGCTTTGGAATGCAGTCCTGAATCTGGGCTTTCTCAGGTTTCTAGGATGGGTGTCCCCTTAAAAAAGAAACAGAAAATTAATCATGTTTCTTTTGCTCCTAGTGATCCACAAAGTGAGTGGTAGGCCTTTACTCAAGGGTTGTTTAGTGCTTTACTGTCATTAAGGCCTCCTCAAGGGGTTTTGGTTCCTGCTCCTCCTTGGTCCTCTTCTTCCCCTAAAAGGCCCAGAGTATTGAATTCTTCTGAGGAAGAGGCAGGTTCTGATATTGAATCCCTTGCTTATTCTACCCATATTCCTTCTCCTTTAGACTACAGGCCTGAGGAGGAGGACTCTCATACTCTACATAATCCCTCTGAGGAAATGTCCTCTTTGGACACAGTCTCTAGGATGATGGAATTTTTTAAGTGGGATTGTGCACAGGTTTCAGATATCCAAAAGAGATACTATGAGTTACTGCAGATGGAATCTCCTAAACCTGGGGTCATTCCTCCTGTCTTGGCTGCTTTATTGGATGTTTTTTTAAATGCCTCTAAAGATCCAGATTCTCTGCCCCCTACTCCCAAGAAGTTTGATAGGTTTTGTAGGGTGCCTGAGGATTGTTCCTTTTTGTTTAAATGTCCTACTACTGACTCCTCTGTGGTGTCTGTAGCCTCTGATAAGCTGTCTCAATTGCTTCCTTTATCCAAGTTACTGCCTTCTGACAAGGACAGTCAAACCACGGACAGGCGAGGTAAGAAGGTTTATACTTCAGCTGCCCTAGCTTTTAGGGCTATTAATTATTTTTATTTATTTATTTTTATTTTATTTTGCATTTGTTAACTGGGATGGTCAGACTGGACACAGGTCCATTTTCAGTGGTGGGCCAGGGAGAAAAGTTCCACAGTAAGTAAAATGTTACACAATATGTTAAAATACAGTATACAGAAAATTTTAAAACAGTATGTTAAAATACAGTATACGGCAGAAGACATAACAAGATCTATATATACAGGAAAAATAGTTACACGTGGTTAATAACAGAATAAGTATACTAATTCAGTCAGCATTAGGAGAAGAACTAAACTGTAATATATATTTCAGTAGGTCTATTAGGAAGTGAGGTATATAAGTGGAATTATTTGAGGACTTATGTAATACATGGGCTTATTCTTTAACTGTGTTCTCAGTGAGTTTTTAAAGTGAGAAGAGATAGGGGTAGAAATCAGAGCAGGAGGGAGATTATTCCAGGTTCTAGCTATGGATTGGGAGAACAGTGCTTTTTCTGCAATATTGTTAGCCCTAGAGATACAGAGGAGGGGGTTGTCGGAAGATCGGAGAGGACAATTTGTATTTTAGTGGGTGAGAGGTTGGCCTAGTGCAGGGTTTTTTTTTCTGGATGTGTTACCAGATTGTAGGCAATGACTAATTGGTGATAGGTTAGTAGCTGGGGAAGTTCCAGCCATTGCAGTTCCATTAGAGCCTGGCAATGGTGGGTTCTAAAGGTGGAGTTGTTTGCAAACTTGGTGATTTTATTATAACATGATTCGAGTCTGGCAAGGTCAAGTTTTCTAAGCTGGGTAAGAATTGGAGCAGCATACATTAGGGTAGACAAGAGGTGAGTTTGGGCTAGGGTAATCCATGCTTGTTTTGAGAAGGATTTCCTGTGCCTATATAGTGATCCCATTTTTTATGGACTTTTTTGATAGTTAGTGAAATGTGGACGTTGAAGTGTAGATTTTTATCAATTTCAATGCCTAGGAGTTTAGTATGGTCAGAGGGAGAGATAATAGTGCCATTTTTGGAGGAGGTAGTGAAGGATAGAAATGTGGAAATGGTTTTGTTGGGTGTGAAAAGTAGTAATTTGGTTTTATTAGGGTTTAGGATAAGTTGGATCTGAGTGATCCAACTTTCCACAGAGCTAAAGGATTTCTGGGTGAGTTGTTTTAGGGTGGGAAGTGATGGAGCTGAACAGATAAGAGTTGAATCATCAGCGTATTGTATAAGTGAAGCATGCAGTGTGGTGGTATGGAGATTATTGGCAAATATTGAGAAAATAAGTGGGCCTAATATGGAACCTTGCGGTACACCTATGGTAGTTGGGAGTAAGGGGGATAGTACACTTTGCCATTGGACAGATTGTTATCTATTTGACAGATAGCTTTTAAACCAGGCTATAGCGGAAGGGGCAAAGGATAGGCATGTCAGGGTGTCTAATAATAAGGAATGTGAAACCATGTCAAATGCCTTGGAGAGGTCTAGAAATATTGCAGATACAAAGTTATTATTATTAATATGTTGGTTGATCAGATTGGTGAAATAGAGCAGAGCAGGGGTTGTGCTATGCTGTTGTCAGAAGCCATGCTTTGTGGGGGAGAGGAGATGGTGTGAGTTTAGGAATTGTGTTAGCTGAGAATATATATACATTTCTCAAGTATTTTAGATAAGGGGGATAGAATGGCAATGGGATGATAATTTGAGTATTCATAAGAGTTTTCACCTTTATGTAGTGGAATAATGCATGATACCTTCCATAGCTGTAGGACATATGTTCTTGTATGGAACAATTGATAAGAATAGAAATAGGGTAGGATAAGGATTCAGCAGCTATTCTTACAAAATTGACTGGTAGATCGTCAGTGGCAAGGGTGGTAGGTTTCAGTTTTAGGAGGTGTTTTTTAATTGTTGAGGTGGGAATGGGTGAGAGTGTAAAGGATGGGATGTTTTCAGGGCATTTGGTTGGGTTATATGTAGGGCTGTTTTTGGATAGCTGGGAGGATAGTGTTAAGATGGATTCTGTGAAGTGTTGATTGAATTGGGAGGCAATGTCCTTGTTGTCATTCGTGGAGTTAGGAGTGTGAGTGGTAGTTTTGCCTGGTTTTAGGAGAGAGTTAATGGCATGCCAAAACTTTTGGGGATCTTTTGAATGTTTGTTTTTGATATTGAGGAAGTAATTTTGTCTCTGATATCAGACTCATATCTCCAGGTATGTCTTGGCTCTTCTTTCTTAGGCTTGTCAGCTAGTGCCTTTCTGACCTTCCAGACTATGAGAGTAAATCTTCTGCTCTTTCCTTGCTTGGGACTTCCTCTCAGGTAGTTCATCATTCTATCAAATGTAGTTATGATGCAGCAGATGCCTCTTTTAGGGCTGTTGCTTTTGGTTCAGTTCTGAGGAGATATTCTTGGCTTAGGCTTCAACCTTTGCCCGATGATATTAAGGCTACATTGAAGGATTAATAAACTTTTGTTTTGTGAAGCAGCTGCTGGTTTATTTAAGTCTCTTCAGGACAAGGGGCAGGCTTTACAGGAGCTTAAGCATGTCTTTGTTTCTCCAGTGCCTAAATTTCAGTGAAACTACCCTTCTATGCCAGCCTTTGTTCATAGGCAATCTCACCCTCCTTCTAAAGGTTAAAAGGGTAGTAAATAGACTTCTCCTGCTAAAGACACTCAGACTGCAGGGATTCTTAAGCCTGCCTATCTGACAAACTCGGTGCTGTCTGATTATCCACCTTTTCCCAGGCACATTCCTCTTTCTCTTTGCTTTTCTTTTCCCCTTCCAATTTGGCTCCAAGTCACCCAGGAATCTCAGGTTCTGTCAATCATTCAGCAGGGGTACTTCATGGTCAGGATTTCCTACCCTTCTTTTATGGGCATTCCTCAGCCTCCTCGGGAAGAACTTCTTTTTTCCCCAGAAGTTCTTCGAGACCTCTTGTATCAGGGTACTATTCAAGAGGTGCCTGTGTCCCAAAGGGGGAAAGGGATTTATTCAAGAATGTTTCTAGTGCCCAGAAAAGAGGGTACTTGGAGACCTATTCTATACCTCTCCCATCTAAACACTTTTCTGAAGGTGCCTTCCTTTTGGATGTTGTCTCCTCAATCTCTTTTCCCCTCTTGCTCCCTCAGGCCTTTCTGGTGTCTCTAGACCTCAAGGATGCTTATCTCCATATTCCAATCCATCTTCTTTTCAGGAGATTTTTGCATTTCTCTATTGCTTCCTGGCATTTTCAGTTCTGTGCTTTGCCTTTGGCCTTTATACTGCCCCAAGGGTATTCACCAAATACCTGGCTCCTTTGATTGCCTTTTTTAGGCTTCAAGAGATCCAATTTTTTCCTTATTTGGATGACCTGCTGATTCAGGCATTTTCTACAGAGGTCCTTTTGCAAAATCTTCATTTTACCATTTCTCTTTTTTAGAACTTGGGGTTCACAATAAACTTGAAAAAAGTCTTCCCTGACTTCTTCTCAGGATCATGTCTTTCTGGGTTGCAGGATTCAAACGGTGCCAATGTTGGCATCCCTGCCTCCTCCAAACTCTCATTTCCTTCTTTTAAACTCTTCTTCCTCTGGCTTCCATTACAGCCAGGATGTTTTTGAGAGCTCTGGGGGTCATGGCTTCCACCATTCTGATGCTCACTCTAGCCAAACTCCACATGAGGAAGTTCCAGTGGTTTCTGAAGATGGTGTGGCTTCAGCATGCACATCCTCTAGCCTATCCTGTTCCTCTTCTCCCATGTCTCAAGAAAAAACTTCTTGGGTGGATTCAGCAGTTGTTTCTGAATCCATGGAGTCTCTGAATCCAGGGGTCCCTTTTCAACCTCCTCTTCCCTCTCAAAATCAGTTCACAGATGCTTCAGATGTGGGATGGAGAGGAACATTTGGCTCCCTGTGGGTTCAGGGAGTGTGGTCACCTAGTCAGCAGAAGGGCCACATCAAAATAAAAGAAATGAGGGGTCTTATGCTGACTCTTTAGGCCTTTTATCCTCTCTTCTCTCCAGGGCCTCTCAAGGTATTCACAGACAATACCACAGTCATGGGGTATATCAACAAAGAAGGAAGTATGAGATCTGACAATCTTTGCTGGCTGGCACGTCTGGTATGGGATCTGGCTATCCAATATCAAGTGACTCTTCAGGCAGTTTATTTTCCTTCAGATCAGAATGTTGTAGCAGGCAATCTGAGCAGGTCCTTTAATCATGTCCATGAATGGGACATGTTTCTGGACATTGTTCACCAGTGGGGTACTCCTCAAGTAGATCTCTTTGCCTCCCTTCTGAACAGACAACTTCCTCTGTTTTGTGCCTGAGTCCCAGGTCCTCTGGTATGGAAGGTGGATGCCCTCTCATTTCATTGGAAGGGTATGTTTCTTTATGCATTCTATCCCCTTCCTCTCATTCCGAGAGTTCTGTTCAAGATTTGTTAGGATGCTCCCAAAATCTTGTTGGTCACTCCATTTTGGCAGCACTGGTTTTCTCTACTTCTGCATCTAGCCAAGGACAATCATCACAAGTTACCTCACAGGGTGGAGTTCCTCACAAGAGACAAGGGGTCTCTCATCCATCCCCACCTCTCCACGCTTCAACTGACACCATGGGTGATAGAGTTTTGATTACTCATAGACACTTTTTTCTGAGGACGTGCTGCAGGTCCTGCAGGAGGCTAGGAAACTTATTACTAGGAAATCCTACTTGTCTAAAATGGAATATGTTTTCTATTTGGTATCTTTCTCATGACCTGACCTCACTTTCTGTGGATGTTCCTTTGTTTCTCTTTTATTTGTGTGAGTTGCTCAGTGTTGGTTTGGCCTATTCTTCTATTAAGGCCCACTTATCAGCTCTTTCTGCTTGTCTCCCTTTAACTCCCCTGTTAGCTTCTAGATTTGAGGCTAAACTATTTCATAAAAGTATCCTTAATATTAGACATGTCAGGAAGCCAGTTCCTCCACCCTGGGATCTTAATTTCATTCTGGAAAAATTGACTCAGGCTTCTTTTGAGCCTGCTGTTTTAGCTTCCTTGCAACATTATTCTTGGAAGATAGTTCTTTTGTTAGTTCTTATTTTTACCAGACAGGTGTCTGAGTTGCAAGCCCTTATAGCTTGTCCACCTTTTCTGATATTTCATGAGGACAGGGTGCCCTTACTTACTAATCCTTCCTTCATGCCCAAGGTGGTTAATGATTTGTCACTTAATCAGTCTATTAATTTGCCTATTTTTCCCCTCTCCGCAATCTGACAGTGAGACAGTGCTGCATACCTTAATGTGCATAGACAGCTCAGATTTTATTTGGCTAAAACTAATGCTATCAGAAAATCTGGCCAGTTATTTGTTTCCTTTTATCCTAGGTCTTTAGGTTTGACTGTTTCCAAGCAAACTATTTCCACTTGGATTTCAAAGGCTATTTCCTTTTGTTATACTGCTCATGGTGAGAGCCTTCTTTCTTCTGTAAAGACTCATTCTACTAGAGGTGTGGCGTCTTCTGGTGCTTAGACACTAACTCTATTCTTGAAGCTGCTACCTGGACTTCTCTGCATACCTTTACCAAACATTACCAGTTGGATGGCATCGTAAAATACACCACCCCAACTCCCGATTGGAGTCAGATTAATACTTAACAACAAAAACACCACCAAAGCTCTGCTATAGCTGCCAAATTTTCTTTATTGACTCCGGTACCATGGCCCCAAAGGCCTTCAATGGAATCAGTTGAATGGTATCTCCAGAGCTAGTGCTGGTTTTGCTGATGCTATTCTTCATGACTTCTTAGAGGGCTCTGCTGCTGCTTACACCTCCCAAGTTCCATCTTGAGCTTTTTCACTCTCCCATTTGTAATGAATGCTGCAGCAGTGAATGTAAGGACATAGTACAGTTGTGTAAAATATTACCATAACAGTAGATGTCCTTGCCTTAACTGCTGCAGTATTCATTCCCTCCCTCCATCATCCTAGTTTTTTTTTTCCTTCCTGGATATGCAGGTTCTCCTTGGATTTCCTTGGACTGCTGTTCCTACTGGGGTAATCGCTTCTGGAGATGGTACACCTGAATGTCACCTTTATGTCCTATGCTACATAAGGAGTGTGTAAGTGACGTTCAGCATACCATAAAGCAATGGTAGACTTTGGTAAAGTAGCTGGATGGTGGGTTTCATGGCAGGGAATCCCATTTGTAATGAATACTGCAGTGGTGAAGGCAAGGACATCTACTGTTATGGTAAGATTTTACACAACTGTACTTTTACAAATGTCATTAAATGCAGTAATAAATAAAGCAATGGCAGACTTTGGAATAGTGGCCGGATGGTGGGTTTCATGGCAGGGAATCCCATTTGTAATGAATACTGTGGCAGTGAAGGCAAGGACATCTACTGTTATAGTAAGATTTTACACAACTGTACTTTCACAAATGTCATTAAATGTAGTAATAATAGGATGATCAACTGGAGTAAAGGTACTGGATTTCTTACAATTTTCAGATGACATTGGTAAAGTGAATTTAAACATAAGTTTTAAACTTAAATTATGAGTAAAGGGTTTAAGGTCTGCCAAGGTATTTGTCAGTGTATTAGTTCCAGATGGAATAAATTTCATACGTTTTGATAAAAATTTAGTGTTTGCTTTAGTCAACTGAATGCTAGACAGATTAATAACAGACTCCATCCTTAACACTCTTGCTGTAAGGTCCTAATGCATTTTTGTGGGCTGCCATGAACACTTCTTCATCTCTTTCTCACTTGTGATCTTCTTCATCTTCTTCAGAAATGCCCTCGCTTGTGGAAAGGAACTTCCTCTGGTAGTTTCAGACTGATGATTGGTGGAGCCTTCTGAAAATTTGCCAGTCCCCTTGTAGTTTCAGATGGTTTCATGATAAGTATAGAATTTACAGATGATGTTGATGGGGGATTCGTTTCATTTGTTATAGAAGGAGCCAAATTTAAAGATGTAGAATCGGGGATAATTAGTGTATTAAAAGCAGATGGAACAGCAATAGGTATAGATATATCATCAAGCTCATACATAGAGCCATGACTATTCTGCAAGGTAGATAATTTATATTTATTCTTTCACCATGAAAAAATATACCCCATTTGGAAATCCTTAATATCTCTATTCAACTTCCATTGTTTTTGAGACAGAAGTTGCCGATAATAGGCAGATAAACATTCTAGCATGGAATCATAGGCAAGAGTGTACTTAGCAAAACATGGCAAAGTAGAGATGCCATTTTCCATTTTTGCAATTTCAGTTTTTAAATCCTGCTCAACCTTATAAAAATGGTCATTCATTAAGGACATATAGTCCAAACTGAGCTTTATATTAAGCTCCTACCATGTCTTTAATAGTTCAGGGTACTTATTTTTAAAAGAAGGCATTTTTAAAATACATAATCCTTGTAGGACAACATTTAGTTCCAAGTAGGCTGAAAAACTAAATTGTTGCCATTGCAGATTCTTGAACTTCCATACCTTATATTCCAAGACTGCAATTTGCTGTAAAATATTATTATTTAATAGACTCCACTGAAGTTGTTGCATTCACAACTGGGATGCACCTAACTGTCCAAGGAGAGGGTTAGGGCGAACTGTAAATAAACCGATAAGTTTACCGGCACACATTTTGTAAAAATTATAAAGGCTGTATAACAGTTCAAAACTCAATATCCATGAACTCACACATGAAAAAAACGTAACCAAAAAAAGTAGAGGAAATGTGGTAAAGCAGAGAACCGTAAAATTAAAATGTAAAAAAAACAAAAAAAAAACAAAAAAAAAAAACAAAACAAAACAAAATGAACTCCGCAACATTCAGTATCTTGACTAAAAACAAAAAGGTAACGCTTTTGGATACAATCCTTCATCAGTACACAACACATATTTAAAAATCACAGTTTAAATAGTAATCTACATAATCACTTGATGTCATATAGCCAATAAGCCATCACAATTAATAAAACAATTAACAAAACATTATCTCAATGTTTATATTTGAGAACTGGTTTCAAAGTAACCATTTTATCAATACCTGGTGTTTGGTCAGCCTGAAAACACAGGATCCATTCATATTCTTTGAGTTGTAATTTATTGTTTAGATCCCCAACCCCAATACTCTTAGAAATTGTGCCCATAACTCTGAAAGTAAAAAAGTGGTTACTATCATTTTCCTTTTAATGCTAATATAAGGAATTAGTCATAATGCCCCTTCTCATTTCAGACCTATGTTCTATTATTCTGTCTTTCAGATTTCAAATGGATTTACCAAAATAAAAGCTAGAACATTTATTACATGTTGCTAAATATATAATATTAACATAATTAAAGTTAGCAGATATCATCAACATGGTGGCAAAGAAATTTAGTAACAAATTCAGCCCAGATTCAAATATTCCAAACCAACATATCCCCAAAGAATTCAAATCACTAAACATCACCAAGGAACATATACTGAATGTGCTTTCCAAAACAAAAAAAAAAATACATCATCATTGGGGAATGATTACATACACAATTGTCCAATAACTAGTACTAAACAATCAGTAGCAGACTCACTACTAGATCTCATTAACCTGAGCCTATAAATAGTTTTTTCCCACAATTGTGGTGGTGCTCAGCTCTTGTGATGCCACTACACAAGGAAGACTCCATCACTGATGAAGGCTTTAATGCCAAAACCAGTCTGTTTTTGATTGGTTTAATAAATGTGGACTTATTTGGGTTCATTGACTTAGTGTGCTGCCTGCTTTAAGATTTGACTCCACCACTAACCCTGGGAATAACAGACCCATCAGTCTGACAAGCCTCATATGTAAATGGAGCATATTGTAACTAACTTGATAAAATATAAATATCATCAGACTTTACTCCCAGCTGATTGGTTTTCTCAACAGTAGATTCTGTCTGATGTCGCTGGTCAACTTCTTTAAAGAAAAAAAAAACAAGCATACCAGTAGCTAGGAAGAAATACAAACCAATGTTTATTCATGACACAAACCAAATCAATCGCATAAAAAGTGATTAGTGCTTTCATCCCTCGATATCACGGGGATTTCTTCAGAACACAGAGAAACAACATATCAGGCCCTTTAAAACATTTGAAGACATTACGTGGTTTTCAGACTGAAGTTTAATTACCCACTGGATCCACTAATGTGGAAATTAAACAGCTGAATTTTGGAAATTTTGTGAAAAACAAGTAATTTATTGTCTAGAAATTAAAACATGACTAAAAATAAAACAGCAAAACAGTGTTTAGCAAAGTAAAACATTTTTAAGTGTTGAATATTTATAATACCTATAGTAAGTAAAGTCTCTCATCTTTGATTACAATTAAGTATGCTTTGAGTAAATAGGTAGAATTAATACTATTTTATTATAAATTTTGAAGTATGTGATGTCAGTTTTTGAACACTGGCCAGATTCTAAAAGAGTTGCTCCCCGTGTTAATTAAGTCTGCACTAATTCCAAAAGACTTGATCTCAGCGTAAATGACTTACTTTAATAAAATGCTTATCTGTAAACAGGCTTACCCTAGGGGCTAGATTCCAGAAGACCTGCTGTCAGTGGTCACTTTTGCCAATACCATGTCTATTAGAATCTGGCCAACTGAATTCTATTAAAGCCGCATGTTGATATAATGTGTTGAGTTTTATTTTCCTCATTTGTGAATTAGGGTCATGTGGTTAAATTTGTTTATTTAAACATGTGATTGGGAAAGCTTTCTTTATAATTGTAATGAAGCGGCCAATTGACAAAGATCAGACTATGTATTATTATTGATAAGAGCAATAAGTTTGAAGGTGGATAATTCTGAAGGTGTTGAACTTGTGGCTTACCTTATTGTTGGAATCTGTGAGCTGCCTTGTGGTGTCACATGTAACAGATAGCCAGACAGACATTTTGAACTAAATAAAAATGTACTACATTATGTAGCTGGATACATGATTCAGCACACATGATCTGGACCATAACAATCTTACATATATGATTCATAAAGTATGGCAGTTTAATATAGGTTAATGCATGTATGTAGGAGTTAACAATGTCTTCCTGTAACATGGACAGCCATACTTACAGATGTTATGACGTGTCTTTCATGCTGATTTTTAAGCAGCAGTACTGAAGTATACTAGCAACTAATAGAGAATAATGGTAAATACCATATAACGTCAAACAATACACTGCCATTGTATCACTGTATGTATTTCCAAGATGGCAAGGCTGCATATGATGGCAGGAAGCCAAGCTACTCACAGAAGGCCTGTACTGCATACGTTTTCAAGTTCCAAAAGAATGCCCGTTTCATGGAACACTAAGCAATACTGATGATATTTATATATATATATATATATATATATATATATATATATATATATATATATATATATATATATGTGCATATCCCTCAACTGTCCCTGATTTTGACTCAAATTCTAACTCTGTCCCACTTAATCCCTTCTAAAACTAGTGACTTTTGGAGGAAAGGTGGTGAATTACATATAATGAATAATGACAACAATTAAGAGTTATAAACTTCATTTGCCTCAGAAAATGTGTATTAATTCATATGCTCTGAGTCTATCAGTGTATCAAGTTAATAGCATTAATATTTTAAATGTGTCCCTGATGTTGTCATGACTTATCCCTGATTCAGTTATTTGTCCCCAATCGTTTGAGAGGTCTGTATATGTGTGTGTGTTGGTGTGTGTGTGTGTGTGTGTGTGTGTGTGTGTGTGTGTGTGTGTGTGTGTGTGTGTGTGTGTGTGTGTGTGTGTGTGTGTGCATGTGTGCATGTGTGTGTTCCTTGTACACTACTTAAGTAATAAGGAAAAACAAGTAGACAGATAATTAGCATGTTTCAAGTCTTCTGTTAAGTAGGTTGCCATTACAGAAGGACCATAAGTGAAACAAATAAATATCCATTATCAGGCACTTAAATATACAGTACAGTATGATTATAGATTATGAAATAGTTTAAGAAACCAAATAAACATAATAAAACTCACTGATGTCTGTGGGTGTTTTATTTCTAGACCTGTTGCAGCCATTTCTCTGGTTGTTCATGACCCTGCTGATTCAGGAGACTGCAGTGGTGTTTAACTTGATACTCATGCCCATTTGACAGCTGATTTATCCTGCAGTCTCCTCCTAGTTGTCATAATAGTTTAAAACTCTGCGATATTGTGGTTCATCATCTTGCCTTGTGTAAAAATATAGTATGAGTAAAGCCTTTCTTCCACATCAGATCGGAGTCCAACCACTGGTCGGTGACCAATGAGCAGCCATTCTTCTAACCTGTGTAACATAAGAGGAACATTATTTAAAGTTCACAAACATCATTACTTTTCAAATAGAACATTTGAAATGAAATGGCAAATCCTGATTGAGGCCTTCCAATATCATGGATTTGTATGCTAGGTAAAAACAGCAACTATGTTGACAGTTACTATATCTGGAAAAATTTGGCCTGTTGTATTAATGCTACCAGGGCCCATGTTCATAGTTCACAGAAAAGTCATATATAATGTCACCAATATATAGAGATTTTTTTCAAACTGTTGGCCATGACTATAATAATGTGCATATGTATATAATATTTCATGCATTACTAGGGAGACATAGAGCTGAACTAAACCCTAGTGCTGTGAAACCACACAGGAAATCAGTGATCCATACTTCCTGTAGCACTACAAGAATAGCCTCTATAGTTACATTATTATAAAAGGCTGGGGAAGAAACAACAAGTGGGTGTAGTATGGTGCAGGTATTACAGTTGTGGTGACAGTAAACATGTGAATTAGTGCTACATATCAACAACTTCCCACCAAAACAAAGCTATATTACATGGCACTACTTAAGTATATCATGCTGTCCTTTGTAACAGCACTATACCAAAAAAGACTAGGAAAACTTTTACATGATCACATTTTACTCAAGTTGTTGTCAGATACCAAGAGCAAAAAAAAAAACAAAAAGCAGGCAATGGTGATATACACAAATGGCAGTAGTGCTGGGAATAGCTCTGGAAAGTAAATTGTACAGACAAAACACAAGACTGTATACATCTCTATTTTAAAACACTACTATTCCTACAATGCATATGAATTACATTACATGTTAAATGGGTCATTCTTACCTTACTGTCATAAATCAATTGCAAACAAAGTTAAATTGCAAGTGCTATTCATGAAATCAAAAACTACAGTGCTGCTCTGAGAACTTGCAAAAGACAAGCTTCAGAAGTATGCTAGAAAGCAAGTTAAACTTCTATAATGTTCCACATAACTACAGCTGTTAAATTCTGGACAGCACATTAGAACCTAACCCTGCTAACTCTATACAGAGAGGTAATCACACTTTCTGTGTATATTATAAACTCCTATATGCTCTAAATAAAGATAGCCAGTGTTTAAACCAGTTTAGAAAATGGGCAAACTGTACATCAACATACTGATTGGAGAATAAACATTCTCCAACAGGGTATTAATGTACAAGTAATGCCCGATGAAAAACAAGTCTGCTGCTTCACTGCAGCATATCAAGCTGCTGTGGGCCTCAGACTAAAAAAAATAATGGGGGGGTCAATATTTTATGCTCATTAAGCAGCAGTTCTGCTGTTTAGTGAGTGTAAAGTGTAAAGAAAAGAGAGAGATATGTGTGTGTGTGTGTGTGTGTGTGTGTGTGTGTGTGTGTGTGTGTGTGTGTGTGTGTGTGTGTGTGTGTGTGTGTGCGTGCGTGCGTGTGTGCGTGTGTGTGTGTGTGTGTGCGTGTGTGTGTGTGTGTGTGTGTGTGTGTATGATATCAAGAGAGTAGGAGAGAAAGTGAGTGCAATCGTGTGTCACTGAATGTGTGTATAGATGCAGTGGAGACTGTATGTATGTGTGACAGATCGAGAGAAAAAAAGAGTGATCTTGTGTGTAGGAATGCATGTATGAAAGCAGAGGAGACTGTGCGTGTAAGAGGTCAAGAGTAAGAGTGACAGCGATGTTATGTGACTGAATGCCTGTATGAAAGCAGTGAAGACAGTGTGTGAGACTGAGAAAGAGTGAGACTGATCTTGTGTGAGTTAATGTGTGCATAAACGCAGAGGAGACTGTGTGTGTATAAGTATATGTGTGTGTTTGAAAGCAGAAGAGACTGTGTATGTGAGTAAGAGAGAGAGAGAGAGAGAGAGAGAGAGGGCTCTGTAAAATTGCTGTGTTTTACTTATTTAATTTTTAAGCACTATATTATTTATTTTATGTATTTTTGATGTAAAATGCTTCATTCAACACCATTAACATATAGTGCGTCAAGTTTAAAATAATCATAGGTTCATACTAGGCTAACTGCCTTTGTGGGCCATCTTAAGCCTAGCCAATTACCCCATGTGAGAATCAAACCCTGCACCTTCTGTTTGTAAGGTGAACACCTTAACCATTATGCCTATCTCCCAAATGCCAAAACAGTAGCTGGAGGAATTATTTTACATTAAAAATATGTAAAAAATAATATAGTACTTAAAAAAATAAATAAATAAGCAAACAAAATGCAACAATTTACAGTGAGCCCATTCTCTAAATGCATTAATGCCCTCTGGGGTGTGTGTTAATGTGTAATTAATGCCCTTCCAGGGGTGTAGAGGCCCTCCACAGGCCATTGGGTGGGCATTAATTACATATTATACGACCCCTCCCCTTTAATATTCCAAAATGTGCACACTGATTGGTCAGCGTGCATGTTGTAAATCAAAGACTTATACTAATGGAAAAAGGTCTGGTCGCACAGACTTTTTCCATTAGTATAAGTCTTTTTTATTGGACAGCAACGGAGAACGAAAGAGTTCCGTTGCTTTCTCGCTATGTTAAATGAGTTTAACATAGCGAGATATGTTAAAAAAACAACAGAGATCTTTCTTTCTCTGTTGCTTTTTTTGAAGCTGTCTTGCTATGTTAAACTCGTTTAACATAGCGAAACAGCTTTAAAAAAAAAACAACGGAGAAAGGAAAATCTCCGTTACTTTTTCTTAAAGCTATCTCGCTATGTTAAACTCTTTTAACATAGAGAGACAAGTTTTTAAAAGCAACAGAGATCTTCCTTTCTCTGTTGCTTCTACACACACAGTTCTGATGTGCTGTGTAACCATACGCATTCGCAGTACATCAGAACTGCCCCAAAATACTGGACAGCTGCGGAAGGGCAGCAAGGAGACATTATACAATGTCATTATTTAAGAAAAGTATTTTTTTCTTAAATAATGTCATTAATATAACAATAACCCACTTCTGGGTGTGGGTAATGCTGGATTTACCCACGGTTGTCTTTGTTTGGCCACTTGGGTTTCACCCTCATGACCAAATCACACCAACTGTGGGTAAATCCAGCATTACACACACCCAGGCATGGGTTATTGCTTAAGTAGCACATACCCTGTCAATGTCAGGCATTATTGCTTGCCTATAATTGTTTGCTCAAAGCTGCAGTGAGTTAGGCCTTCTGCCATTGCTCTGCTGTGAGACTGGAAAAGATAAGTGCTTATTTTCAATTGTTTTCTGCACTTCAGATTAAATAAAACATTTGCTACATATCTGTTTAAACTGTGCAACTGTTTTTTAGACTTAGTGAATTAAATCCTTACCTCTGTTCTGATCTTTGTCTCCTTTTTTTGTCTGTTCTGTTCTTTTTACTTGTTGCTGTACTTGACAAACAGTAGCACAGAGCTGAATATCTGTTACTGTTTGCAACCTTTGGAGCTTATAGTGAAATCTTTTGTCTAGAGAGGCCTAATGGTTTATTCGTGGGAGGGGGATTCAGTCTGGTCTGATCTAGCTAGAGTTATTACAACAAGGCTATTTTTTTATTGCATAATTTGGCTGGTTCCTGTTTCTCTGCCATAAATAGCCAGTGTTTAAACCAGTTTGTACTTGTTTGCTCAAAGCTGCAGTAAGTTAGGCCTTCTGCCATTGCTCTGCTGCGAGACTGGAAAAGATAAGTGCTTATTTTCAACTGTTTTCTGCACTTCAGATTGACTAAAACATCTGCCGCATATCTGTTTATATTGTGCAACATTTTTGGACTTAGTGAATTCCATCCTTACCGCTGTTCTGATCTTGTGTATTCCACCAACCTGCCCAGCTGCTGTTGTAGTATTAAAGCTTGGTGGCTTTGTGTTTCCAGCCTCTAGTATAAATTTGATATTGGACACTCCCCCAGTCCCATTACATCAGCTCATTCTACTGTGTACAGTGAGATAAGTTGTGAAGGCCCAGCCCTTTAGCTTCTCAACCTTGAATTATCTTCTGTATCCTCAGGTTTTAATTAAAAAACTGTGCCTCTTCCTACTTCATTTTGCTGCTTATGCTTAGGACTTCTACTGCATTCAGTTTGTCACATTTATTACTGCTTGTCAGTAGCCTTATTGAATTGATGACAGTATTCTACTGAATTGCTGCTCTATTTGAGCTGTTTTTACTGTTGTGATTGTGAGCTAATTTACCACATTTGCACTGTTGTAAAACAATTTACTGATTAACTGTATTTTATTGTTATTTACTGCAATTTATTACTGTTTAACTGCATTTTTACTGCATTTCATTACTGTTTAACTGTATTTTTTCATACTGTGAGTTCTATTCTTTTGTCTGTAAGTGGTTAATCTATGCTTCTTTGTGAGTTTTTTAGTATGTTTTGACTCAAGATGCCCACTCCACCTATCTGGACTTCTTTGAATGTATCAAGATTCAACCCTTTACCCTGATTTTGGGTGACTTTAACTATCCAACCATAGACTGGACGTAATGCTCATGTCAAAACACAAATGCCCAGAGATTCCTTGATGTTGTCAATGCAAATGCCTTAGACCAGTTGATCGACACCCGCACAAGAGGTGAAAATATCCCTGACTTGGTATTAACCAACATGAGTAACCACTGCAGCATCCCTATAGTGTCATCATCCCTGGTAAGATCCGACCATAAAGCAGTCACTTTCGAAGTCCCATCTCCCCTGATCCCCCCCCCCCCCCCATCAACTAGGGTCAAACAAAAACAACTTTTTCAAAGCTGATTACAACCTCCTGAGGGAAGGTATAAACATCTTCACAGCCCCCTTTCCCTCCATAGAAACTGTCACATGTGTCCAAACCTACAACAAAGTACTATACGAGCATTTATATAGCTGCATGGAATCAGGAATACCCAACAGGTCAAAATCATCTTCCTCAAGGAAGAGTAAACCTGTCTGGTGGACATCTGCAATAAATAAACTATATAATAAAAAGAAAAAATTGCTGTCCAGGACCAAGAAGGAGCAGGTGCCTAATTTGAAGCAATCTCTCCTTAACTGAACAAGCAAATAAGAGCAGTAGTGAAATCCTCCAAAGCAAACTTTGAGTTCAAACTGGCCACATCTACTAAAGATAATCATAATGCCTTCTTCACATATGTCTGCAGACTCAAAGGAAGCAGCCAGATCTGCTCAGAACTGGTGGTCAAGGACACCACATACCAAATACCACAGATATAGCCAACCTGCTGGCAGACAGGTTCAGTGAAAACTTCACCCCTCTGTCCCCTCCATCAGTAAATCAGGACATCCCCAGTACCTTCCCCCTCCCCTTATCTCTAGGGATCAAGTCATCACTGCCCTCTCAAAGACAAAAATACAGCCTCTATGGGATCCAATAGCATCCCAGGCTGCATCCTACATGAACTCAGGCAGGAACCTGTAGCATGATTAGGCACCCTATTCAACCAAAGCCTGAGTACTGGCTTCATTCCAGCCAAGTGGAAGACAGCTACTGTCATATTTTTGCACAAAGGTGGAGTGTCCTCTGAACCAGGAAATTATAGACCCATCAGCCTCACTCACCTAATCTGCAAGGGCATGGAGTGGATTATCATTGACTTCATTAACAAGGACATTGGCAACCTCCAAACACTTGATTCCACACAGTTTGGCTTTGTCAAGGGAAGGTCATATCTGTTAAATTTGGTCGACTTCTTTGAGACAGTCAACAAAGCCATGGATAAGGGGATGACAGTGCACACTGTCTACCTTGAACTGGCCAAAGCCTTTGATACTATTTCCCGCTCAGGTATAATAAATAAAACCTCTCAACTAGGCATCAATCCATATGGTACCATATGGGTATCAAACTGGCTCACTGATAGAACCCACCTAGTCAAAATAGGGAAGCCATCTGAAGCAGTAGACCTGTAATTAGCAGTGCACACCAGGGATTGGTCTTGTTTGATATGTACTTTTCTGAGGTGCAGGCCAAAACCAGTGGGCTATGGCTGACCAAGTTTGCAGATAACTACAAGCTGGGTGCTGTCATCAATTCCCCCTAGTGTTGTGCACATCTTCTCAGAGGGTCTCACCAAAACAAATGACTGTTGCCAGAAGCATGGCCTCAAGCTAAATGCCAAAAATGCATCATCATCCCTTTTGGGGAGAGTGATGTCCCCATAAATTATCACAATAATAATAAGGTCCTAAGAACACAATTAGTCATGAAGTACTTGGGGATCTAGGTTGATAGCCACCATATTGCCTTCATTGTACAGAAAGCTTTCTATATGGCCCACCTCATTAGTAAGAGTATCTCATGCAGGGACAGGTGGTCATAACATCCCTGTATTCTTCCATTATAAGACCAGTTATTAAGTACAATGCCCTATTCATCATGTACCACACAAAGCACAAGCATCAGCTGAAGAGACCACAGTGGTTCCTCACCAGGAGAATCCAGGCCCTCAAACATCTACCCTACACAGATAGGCTAAAGGCCCTGTCCCTCTACTCAGTCTCCTGCAGACTCCTCAAAGGTGACCTCTGTCTAGCATACAAAGCAAATCTCAGACCCCAGCTTGATATGAATGCTGCGTATCCACAAGTCAAGCTCCACTCAAGTAACCTGCACAAGCAACCTCAACCTGGTCTGTGACATCAATAGAACTTATTGGTGGGACAAATGTGTGTCCCAGAGACTCCCCCTTTTGTGGAATAAACTCCATCTCCACGTCAAGCAGACTACCTCATTAACTGTTTTTTAAGCACAACCTGGATAATTGGATGGGAAAGAGAAAATACACCCCTGGGATTCCACCTGTGTCCCTGCTGGACAGTGGTATAGGGTGCTGACTTGTTGGAACATGGGCTAAATTCTTGGCTAGGCTTGTAATGGCCTCAGGGCCAATAGCCTGGTAACTTCCTATGATCCTATGAGCCTATGATAGATGCATGCCACTGACAATGAATCTTTACATGCAGGCTATGCCTTGCATTGCTACCACGGTTTATAGACGTTGTGAAATCCCAATAATTGTGCATTGCATACAATGCTTGTTAGTTGTGATGCACAATGCCAATGTACACTGCACTAGATTTTGCAAGAATGTACAGTTGTTTGTAAGTCTCTTCAGTCAGCATGAGTTTGATGTCACAATACACAGCAAGTATTCTCTAGTATATTATTGCAAGCTTTCAAATTCATGAAGGATCTGCTAGTCACTATGGATATTGCCTGTAGTAAAGTGTAAGTAGAGAATATGAATATGTCATGGCTACTTAAACTGTTTAATATCTGCAGGTTTTTGCTTTTTTTTTAGAAATATCCAGAGCTTAGGAGAGGAATGATAATTGCATTGCAGAGAAGAGTAGGGTCCTACTTGAGGCCCTCCAATTCCATTGATTTGTGCTGCTAGGAAGAGGCAGCCACAGAGATCTCATTTTCCACACCTGGAAGTATTTGGTCAATTGTATTAATGCTACTGGGGAGTCACATATCATAGTCAATAGGGATGTCAGAACCACTAGACAGACAGATGGAAATGATGCACCATGTCTTAAGCAGAACAAGAAGCATTGCAGAATATAGGGGTGGTGCTGGTAGTAGCCCACCTGTATTCTACTTAAGTATACAGAGGAGTTCCTTGTCTCCATTTGAAGGCACTGGGGAAACACATGCATCAGATTCATGGAAATTAAGTTGATTGTAGTCTATATTGGTAAGTCACTTTCACTGAATATAACTGCAAAAGGTATGTTATTGTATTAATATACTGTACAGAACTTATTATATATGTCTGCTTCAGAGAGCTGAGTGAACGTGTGCTCAAAACTACTATTCTAAGGTGACTGGCCAGGTGTGTATAAAATCATTATATATAGTTATTATGCTAAAGCAAAGAATAATTGTCACTGTACTTAATAATGAGTACATTGCAAGTACACATTGTTCTGGGCAAACAGAATCCTAGCCATTTAGGCAGGGTTCTGTAGCATTTTATATATACATATATATATATATATATATATATATATATATATATATATATATATTTATAAAAATAATTTCTTATTTATATATATATATATATATATATATATATATATATATATATATATATATATATGTAATATGTCCTCTTTGCATACAGATAAGGACTAAAGTTCTTTTTTTACTTGCAGATGGTGTTGTTGCCTCTAACTTCACTTTATCAGCATCTATTTGCCTCACTAAGCTACCCAGCATTCTTTAGAGTGACTGATGGGTCACAGCACTGGTATAGGGGATGATGTAGATGTATCCCAGGTGAAGTGCCAGGCTTAATGGTGCTGCACTAATTATCAGCTGACTTAAGACTGCACTATTATGGGGGATTTCTGTTACCCAGGGATAATGCATTCTTATTGTGGGTATATATAAGTAACACAGTTTTGGAGGCACAGCCCCTCTCTAGGGGAGTACAGGAAAGCTTACCTCCTTTTTAAAAAAAACTTGTGTGATTGGGATTTGTTACATTCAGATATACTTCATGTTAAAGTGTTCCCAAAGTGTTGTGATTATTGATTTGTGAGGTGATAACAAAACCACTGGACTTTCATTAGGAAGTTCATCAGACAGCACACAGGTCATTATGAAAACAGATGCTGTATGTACCCTCCAAAATGTGCCTGTACATGCACTATGCAGGCCAGGCAGCTTGTTGGACATAGGGATTCCCAATGAGCCTCCACTACTGAGGGTGACCAAGAGACAGGACAGATACACATAGGGAATGAGAAGGTCTCACAAGCACCAGCCTGTACATACTCATGACTGGAACATAGATGGCTGAAGTAGACATTGTAGGATGTCAAAGGATGTAGAATTGCTCCAGCAGTCCCATGAGCACATGCAGTGATATATATGATTGTATTACTAATATCTAGTGGCAACTGTTAATAGACTGGCATGCAACATGGGCATGTTACTTGATGGCTGTGAAATATACCTTGCTAAAATGATGGCCATAGCTAAAAGTATTCTGTATTCTATGTCTAAGTAATGTGAAGATGCAAAGTATCTCACTTGACATTGATGTCTTTGCTTGGATATTTACACAAGCATCACACCTTAGAGTTTTGTGGGGACATGATCATTCCAGACTTTTCACTTATACTGCAAACACAACATTGAGATGTGGACAGTTAAGTGTAACTGCTGGTGACAGTAAACATGTGCATGGTGCTACATATCGACAACTTTCCCCAGCATAAACATCCCACATAAACTCCAAAGCAATGAAAACATGTAGGGTAGGCATGATAGGTCCTGGGGCAGAAAAGTAGTGCTGCTTCTACAAGCAGGATAGGGGTTCCATGACTCATCATCGAGGTTTCTGTCCTAAAAAAACACGTTCTAACTCCAGCGCTATGTAAATCTGACCTGTGTGTATCCTGAGGCTTGAGCAGGTAATTACTGTTGTGCCTAAGAAGCCATGACTGGTATAATAGTGGTATAAAATATTTGATGGATAGGCTTTCATGTCCTGCATGAGTGATGGTAAAGCCAGGTGATATGTTTCAATGAGAAAGCAGTTTTATTGTATCTCTAGCACCATGTGTTTACTTAATTGTACTGCATAATGAACGCAGGTTGCCTGTATGTATTCTGATGTGTGTCCTAATGGCATATTTATTTATTTTATTTATTTATTTTATTTTATTTTATTTTACATTTGTTGACCGGGCTAGTCCAACTGGATATATTTCCATTTTCAGTAGAGGCCAGGGGAGAAAAGCTCCAGCATAGCACAAAATGAAATATCAAATTGTATAACACATAAAATAATAAGTATTTAAAATAAAGAAGAAGGTTATGAAAAAGTGCAATACTAAAAAGGTGAGTATAAAGTCATATCAGTCATGTAATCGTATGATATGTGAAGATACACTACAGTTCATTGTAGTTAACTTAAATGCTTGTGGTTATATAAGTTTTACAATGACCAGATTTAGCATACAGAGGGGTATATAGAGTATGATTATATATCCATAGGCAGTAAGAAGATAAAAATACATTCATTTTACAAACTGATGCTGTTTGACATTAGATGATAAGGTATAACTCCACTGTGTATCAAAAATACCATTAGAATATAGCCTGTGTACTACTGCGGTTATCATGGATTTGTCTGTGTACTCCTACATGTGTATTATAAATAACTCAATATTATCTTTTGTTTTACATAAGATATGTGTCCTACATGCATGCTGCTTTCCTTATAAACGGCTGTTATTAGTAAGGCAGTTATGGTGCAGCGCATTGTGTGCCATGGTTGCTTTCTTACTTCTGTTAAGTTCCCCTAAGATCTGCTAAGGTCATGTCTTATACTGAGCCTTAAAAGCAGACAGTGCCCACCAGCAACAAACATCAGAAGAAGGTGAATGCTTAACAAAGAATTATGACTGGGTCTTTGATCATCATGGATGCCAAGACTCATCTTTTGAGATTCACTCTTGAGGTGAATATCTTATCATCTATATCTCCACACAATAAATTGGTTATGTCAGATACATCCTAGTAATGTGAATGTGTGAGAGCGACTGATGCACACACATGGGTATTGGTGACTAGTACATTTCCATGGATTTGTATGTACAGATATTTACATTACAATGCACATTTCTATCCCATTGCCTATAACACAGGATGTCTGCTATGCCCAGTGCAACATGTGAATTACATATTGCTTCATTCCTACTGCAAGACGACATACGTGAAAAATGTACTAGAGTGTATGATACATTGTTATTTAGTGCATATTTACAAACACACCCTGAAGATAATGACAGCTACATAAATTATTACAGTTCTATGCCATGCCAAACTGCATAGGTTACAAAGTTTGTGTTATTGTGTTATGGAGAAAAGCTGACTGGCACAGCAATGAGAAAGCATGGCCTTTATTTTTATGCTACAGTATATGTACATATTTTAAAACATGTCTCCATCTATGCAATACTATATAAGGACCATTTACATGAATAAAGTAGGAGTACCAGGTTCTCTGTGACCATGTGCTATGCCTGTCCTTCTGTGTATCTGTATTACATGCATTGTGTGTAATACAAGCGATGATTGGTCAATAGAGGAAAATAATGTATGATTCTCCAAGTCATTGGGCACACATTGCAAAGCATAAATGTGATTGCTTGGTCATAGTACAGTGCCTATTTACATATCATAGATTTCTGCATGCACTGGTTTACAACTGGCATGTCATGACTCATATGTTTGAATCTGACTTTTCTGGGGCACTAGCACTGCTTCATTCTGTTTTATTCTACATCTAGCATGCTATGAGGGTACTTCAAATCCCTACAACATCAGGTCATCTATGAATGATTTAGCACCCCGTTCCCCATGAATATGCGGTACACTGCCAGAGAGAGGCAGCCCTCTTCAATCCACGCTCCGACCCAGTGACGCTCCTCACTGACCTTGCAGCCAGCTATCCCTGGCCAACCGGAGATCCGCGGTACTGCGGTATCATTACATTTAGGCGGGATTCTGACTTAGAGGCTTTCTGTCATAATCCCAAAGATGGTAGCTTCGCACTATTGGCTCCTCAGCCAAGCACATACACCAAATGTCTGAACCTGAGGTTCCTCTCCTACTGAGCAGGATTACTATCGCAAGAACACATCATCGGTAGGGTAAAACTAACCTGTCTCATGACAGTCTAAACCCAGCTCGTGTTCCCTATTAGTGGGTGAACAATCCAACATTTGGTGAAATCTGCTTCACAATGATAGGAAGAGCCGACATCAAAGGACTATCAATTTTTTTTAACTATCTACTTCATCTGTGGTGGGTCCTTCTGTTGTTGAAGTTCAGGAGCTTGAGGCTCTTGAAGGAGACCATCTACACCCTGATTTATCAGGCAGCCATGTTTAGATGATAAAATATTAAGCCACTTTGTACATGTGGCAACCATGTGTAAGGCTGTTTCAGATGTGTACTGAAGAGTACCTCCAGAGGTGCCAGAGAGCTTAGCTGGTCCTTCAATTGGCCAAAGCACTGCAGGATGCCAGTTCTACTTGAGAAAAGACTGTATTGTATGCTTGTTTGTAGGAGTAGAGGAGTATTTAGTATGAGTCATGAGCCAAGGCTAGAAATGATAACCAGTGTTACTGATACAGAACAAAGGGAAAACTGCCGACCCATGTCATACTGCACAAGTTAGGCATGCATACAAACAAGATGATTTTCTCTAAGATCTCCATCTTTAAAACATTGCTCAAGGTTACTATTTCTCCAAATGGTGATACTGTACACACAACCAGCCTGAAGTTCAGCCTGAGTCCCTCTATTAGACAGCAGTGAGGTCCAACATTGGGCTATCTAATGAGCACATAGTCTCAGGGTTGGGTCAGGTCTTTACTGCAGTCATTTACAAGAAGGGCATTAGGAAGTGTGGCTATTTCATAAAAATGTTTGCTGGAATTGTGCCAATCAGCTGCTGTTGCAGGGAACTTTACATATTCTTCAGTCTTGTGCCACAGAATATCCAGGAACTTTTCCATTGTATGAGACACAGCTCTTTGGGGAACTCTACAGTGTTAGCCATGTGATGCTGGAATATCACAGAAACATGCATTTCAAGTGGTATATAAACAATGGTTTCCAGTGGTGGCAGGGATGTGAAGTCTTCTGGGGTGCATGTATCTCAGATACAGTCTGCATCAGCTCTCTGTACAATCTGTATTTGTTTATTACGTTCAGTCAAAGAGCTGGTTTAGCTGAAGCCTTGGCTGGTCAGCACCTGCCTGAAGGACGAGTAACAAATCATTCTTCATTCAAGACCTACAGCACTTAAGTTTCTAGTACAGCATCTGTTGCACTACACTTCAGTTTCTAGTACAGCATCTGTTGCACTACACTTCAGTTTCTAGTACAGCATCTGTTGCACCACACCATTTTCTAGCATAGCATCTGTTGCACTACACTTCAGTTTCTAGTACAGCATCTGTTGCATTACACTTCAATTTCTAGTACAGCATCTGTTGCACCACACCACTTTCTAGCATAGCATCTGTTGCACTACACTTCAGTTTCTAGTACAGCATCTGTTGCACTACACTTTAGTTTCTAATACAGCATATGTTGCACTACACTTCAGTTTCTAGTACAGCATCTGTTGCACTACACTTTAGTTTCTAATACAGCATATGTTGCACTACACTTCAGTTTCTAGTACAGCATCTGTTGCACTATATATCTCAATGTAAATTTTCAAAAAATTAGCCTCTATCATTCTTGTTAGAGTTGGTAATGGCATATTTTGAAAAAACTTATTTGTGTTTTAAAGTAGCATAAAATGGTAGAGTTATTTGACAGGACTACACACACTACACTGATAGATGCAACTTTACTATGCAATTCCTCATTAGTATTTATGATCAGAAGGTAATCTTTCAGCATTGCCAATGTGATGAAACCTCCTTAAATATGGTACGGTATGCTACATTACTATGCAAGTGGACTGACAGAAAGAGATTACCTTTAAATATAGAAATAGCTGTAGTTGTATAGATGGCTAGAGGTAGATACAAATAAATAGATATAGATCTATAAATAAAGCTATATGTATAGACAGACAGCTAAATAGACAGATGGATATAGTATATAAATATGTACGTGTGTGTGTGTGTGTGTGTGTGTGTGTGTGTGTGTGTGTGTGTGTGTGTGTGTGTGTGTGTGTGTATGTTTGTGTGTGTGTGTGTGTGTGTGTGTGTGTGTGTGTGTGTGTGTGTGTGTGTGTGTGTGTGTTCGTTCAGTCAGAACACCTCCAGAAACAGAACAGGCTTGCTCCGGGGGTTGAGGTAGTTCATTCCACATATGCAGTAAGACCTGCCTAATTAATCTCTGTTCGATATATACATTGTCAAAAAAAAAATAAAAGATGTTGATATATATTTATTTTCCAGTTTAAGGAAATCATCTGCCATATTCTTACCAAAGCCATTTGTTTGCCATTCCCAGTTAAAGACACATCTTATTTGCACGTCATGATATTCAAAGTATCAGAATCCCATATTCGCCCAATTATTTCTAAGGCGGAACATCAGCTTCTAATGCCCTATGCTCTCAGGCTCTATGTTTAAGAAAAAAAAAATCCAAAATATGAAGTAATCGCAAATCATAGGCTAAAGCGGACTGCATAGGACCATAAAAACTCCCAGTTTCATGAATATTACTGCATAAAATACTTTATACAAAATGATTGAGCGCCCTTTTAATTTTTAACAAGATGTAATGATTGGTTAATTGAGAATGATTTAGGCCATATAAGGCCATTTATTTATTTGCTTATTGATTTAAGATTCTGATGAAGTCCTGTCAAGCAAGATGACAGTGCTCAATCACTTTGTATAAAGTTTTTTATGCAGTAATATTCATGAAACTGGGAGTCTTTATGGTCCTATGCAATCTGTCTTAGCCTATGGTTTGTGGTTACTTCATATTTTGGATTAGTTGCTGTTGGGGGCCACTTTATGTTATGTAAAGAAAAAAAAATGTCTCTTCCCCAATTTAGTGTGACTCTTTTCTCTTAGGAGGAGTGTCAGATCCTAAGACCACCTCATTGTACTGTCCTGCCATTACATTTACGTGACAAGCCAAAAATTACAAAAAAAAAGGAATTAACAAATGGATCTTCCAACTACATCACATAAAGCATTATACCAAGGATGACTGCCCCCTTTGCCCCACCCAAGCTACAGTTCTGTGATTTCTTAACTAATAGTGTTAAACATGCCCTTGTAGAAACACACTTCAAACTGTTTAACTTAGTTTACCTTGTAGTTTTGTCCCTGATGACTGGTGCACAGCAGTGGAGAGGCCCTTCCATAAGGGTGGCCTTACAATTGACCCAGAAAATTACAGACGTCACAGCCTTACATATCTCACCAGCCATAGAATGCATTATAACTGACCTCATAAACTATGATATCAAGAATCTTGGTTTTGAAGAGGGTAGATCCTGTCTATTTAATTGAATACATTTCTACAAAAGGGTTAAGGAGGCTATAGATGGTAGCCATGCAGTGAATGCAGTGTATATTAACCTAACTAAGGCCTTTGACAACATTCCCAATGTTGGTCTCATACAAAAGCTAAATTCAAAATTCAACTCATATTTGGTAACATGGAGAGCAAACTATCTGAAAGAAAATGCCCACACAGTGCAGAGTGTTGGTGCTTCACCTGAAAGAATGAAAGTAAGCATTCCTCAGGGCTCAGTGGTTAGACTTCTCAGATCTCCAAGCAGAGAGACAAATCCTCTAGCTAACAAAGTATGATTACAAAATGTGGGGTGTTGTCAAGGCACCTTATGGCACCTAAATCCTCCAGAATAAATGTTCCCTAGTAAAATCTTGTTGTACTAAAAATGGGCTCAAACTAAATGTTAAAAATGATAGTACCATCACTTTTGCTAGAAAACCCCTCACCTCATCATAATATCTAGACAACAGACCTCTACAAAATGAAAATGTAGTTACGAACTAAGTATTTGGGTTGATACCTCCTTCTGTTTTGACCATCATTTAGCAATGTTTCTCAGGAAATATTTTTATTTAGCCTAGCTAATTTCTAAAGGAATATCAACAAGGTCTAAAGAGGTAATTGATCCTTTACACTCAGAAATGATTCGTCCATTTATCAAGTACAATGTCCTCTTTGGGATGCATATCATTAAACATATCAAACAATTACAAAGAGCTCAAGACTGCTAATGAAAAGATCTCAAGCTTAAAGCCCCTGAGCTACCAGGAGAGGCTGGACACTTTATCCATTTATTCAGTGTCTTATAGGCTATTGATGGGAGATCGCTGCCTCGCCACTCCACTAGAGATCCAACTATCCTGGACCTCTTATTTCTTTGCAAGTCCAGTACATCCACCTATATTTCTTAACTTCTTAGCACAAGAAATCTCGACAAAGCCACATTTCATGTGGGGAAAGGCCCAAAAATAGAGACAGATTTTAAATAGTGTTCTTATAAATTAAAAAAAGTTGCTAGAATAACAGGTTTTGTGTTAACATGTATTTTCTGAGGAATATGATGTCTGAAACTCAAATGCATGTCATTATTTAGTGAGCAGTTCTCAATAATTTTCCAGAAAACCATACATTTTATGAGGAATAGATCAGAAATGTGGGACAAAAATCTGGACAGGTGAGATGTATGCATCCACCAATATCAGAACCAAGGACCTAAATATTCACTAACAGATAAATAAAACAATGTGGAGGGAAGTTTATAAACAAGCAGCTCCAAAACCTCTTGGGTAAAATACCCCTGCACATTAAGCAGTGTGACTCCCTAAGCCTTAAACATAAACCACACAACTGCATGGGTATCCACAAATTTACTCCAAGATTGACCAGTATAGCCCTCCTGGAGAAAGGAGATGCTGCCTGAGGGAGGGTGCTGGCAAGGTAAGAATGGTCATGACACTCAATGGCATTGGAATATCTATGAATCTGTGGACTTATAAATCTAGGAATCTATGGTTTTCAAACAGCTAAAATATTACCATAGTTTTTTTTTTAATTCAAAAGCATTCTCTGTGTGTCAGACTGAAAAAAAAATCCCTGCAACTTGCAAAGATAGAACAATCTAACTCACTTTATTGCTGCACACAATAAAAATCTGTTTCATTATATGATCTATCTCAGCCTTTACCACGTATAACATATATTATGATGTCTACCACACTCAATGGTCTTTCTATAAAAAATAAAAATTAATCAAAGGCCTATTCACTTCATCATACAGGTCTGTACTCCCTGATATCATCTTCCTAGTTTAATCATAACAAGAGTAACAGCAATTTGGGAATAAGAAGATATTCCCCAGGATTCATGAAGCTTGCGCCAGGCGCACGCATAGCGTAGGTGTGATAATGCCAAATATGTCCGCCGGGCGATTCAGGTACAATCCAATTCCACGTGCACTACCGGCGTATGCCACATCTGCGCAGCCCCCGGCGTAGGTATGCAAATCACCCCATGTGCAGTGTTGCACCATGTAAATGAAGGCATATAGTGATTCATGAAGTGGTGCAGGCGTAGCGTAAGCCCACGGAAATGTAAACCAAAAAACACGGTTTACATTTTCCCAAACATAACATCAGAGCTATGGAAGAGGGCCAGACCCAGGTATCACAACGTGAACATATGCCAATGGCGAAATACACAGCCAATGGCATAAGAAAAGATGCACAACGTGTATATATAACAACATTTAATGTCATGTCCACAGTAACGCACAGCAGAACCGCAGGGCATGTGTGCGGAAGCTGTAACATAAAGAAATAATATAAAAATGTCATAAAATCGCAACGTAATAGAAATCAGGTTTACAGCATAATATGCAATGGTAGGCATGGAACACCACAACCAAGGTGCAAGGGTTGCTAAGGGCTTGTGATAGTGTTCGGCGCGGTAACTATGAATTAGCAGTCAATGACATGCAAATGAGGCAGATAATACTGAATCGCAAATGTCCCGCCGGATGAAGGTTGTATCATACGGCGCAGCGGTATAACACGGAGGAGTGGCTCAGAGGAGATACATGACATCAGCAGAGGGGTGTGCCACCGTAGCACTAAGCACATTGGAGCATTGCAAATCTGGCCTGTCCGTTGCTAAGCAAAGCTGCAGGACAGGGGTGGGGAGGAATCGTTTAGCTGAGAGCACACATGGTAGCCAAAAGCGCATGTGTACGAGGATGGAAACATGCCCAAAACCCAGTAATCAGATGCACGCGCCGCAAACAATAGCATAAACAGGAAGGACAGGGGAAGAAAAGAAGGAAATGCGGAAGTAGGGTAATTGGAGTACTAATGAGCAATCAACACCAATCAGCCCACGAAGGCCAATCGACGGCAGCTGACAAGTCCGCTTGAGAAACCTGCAAAACAGGATAGGGGAGGCATGTGAATGCAAAGAAAGGAGGGGAGGTATTGGATTGCAAAGATAGGAGATCTGACACAGCAGAGCGAAGCAAACCGACAGCAGACTGGCAGTAGCACACATAACACAAGATACGCCAGGTCCAGGAAAGCACAAATGAAAGTAGGCTGCAGGATGCACGCCAGAAAATGGTAGGTGCAATGCGCAGAAATGTAAAGGGAAGGCCAAGAGGTAATCCACGGTAGGCAAATGTAATTCAACACCAAAGGCACCACAATAATAGTCCCGGCAGTAAAACACATAACGTAACCTGTAGCTACGAATGTACATACACACCCTATGACATCATCGGTGTTCCCAGCACAATAGTATAAAGTGTGTAAGCACCCAACACACACCTGTGTATTCCCAAACACCGCACCATAGGTGTAAACACACGGGGAACTTTTAAAATGTACATGTTGGGAGCTGCCATAGCTGTGATTCATCAGCATGTGTCAGAGACTGACGGTGTTGTTGAGGATGATGCCGACAACCACCGCAGGCCTCGGAGGAGAAGGAGAGTGTTCAGACCAAGGGTAACTTACCAGGGGCTACATGACCTGGAGATAGTAGAGCATTACAGGGTGGACAGGGACATCTTACAGCAAATAGTGGAGCTGTGCCGGCCACGCCTGAGAACCAGAAACAACAGAGGAGAACCCATACCAGTGGACAAGAAGGTATGTGTAAGCCTTCGAATACTGGCCACAGGTACCTTTCAAAGGCCAACTGGAGATATAATGGGTATCTCACAGGCATCAGCATCCAGGGTACTACACCAGTTCCTGGATGCCATGTTACCACATGCTAATGAGCAGATATACTTCCCCAGAACTCAGGAGGAGTTGGCCAGCAATATGCGTCACTTCCACTGTGTGGCACAATACCCGGAGGTATTGGGTGCGATAGACTGCATGCACATACAAATCAAGTCACCACCCGGTGAGCAGGGTATGCGCTACATAAACCGCAAGGGATTCCACTCCATCAATTGCCAGGTCGTGTGCAATGCCCAGGGCATTATCATGGATGTGTGTGCTGGCAGCCCAGGAAGCTACCATGACTCCCATATCTGGCATGCCTCACAGCTGTATCAGGTATTTGTCAGGGGGGACATCCCACATGGCCATCTCATGGGGGATGCTGGCTATGCACTGGAGCCGTGGATGATGACTCCCATCAGAAATGCACACACACCCATGCAAGAACGCCATAATGAGGCACACGCACAAACCAGAATCATCATAGAGCATGTGTTCGGGATGCTGAAATCACTGTTCTGGTGCTTTGATACATCTGGTGGAGCCTTGCAGTACTCCCCAGGCATGTGTGCCCACATTGTCATAGTATGTGCAATGCTACATAATATGATCCTGCGGAAGCAGCTGCAGCAGGGACAAAATGGTGAAGGCACTCATAGCTCACCACAATTGCCAAGGCTAGTACAGGCACAGAGGGATACAGACCATGAACACACTGTGCCAGCCCCAGTAGGCAGAGGGAGGCATGCACAATATGCCTACGCCTTGGCAAAGAGGGAATGTATAGCACATACTCTGACCATGTAGGCCCCTACGGACTGACACCTCTCCACCTGCACACACAGTAAAATGGATGGCACACAAACATGACCACCTGTAAATTGTAATGTATAGGTGGCCCAATGTGTGACTCCTACATAGGCAGCCCTCAAACATTGTAAACACAACAGCCAGTGCAACACGGAATGCCAACACCTGAACAGTACATGAGTCCTACAGCATATGATGGTGCTGTGTGCCTGTCACGTTCCCCGCCAGATATATATATATATATAGATATATAGATATATAGATATATATATATATATATATATATATATATATATATATATATATATATATATATATATAGATATATATATATATATATATATATATATATATATATATATATATATATATATATAGATATATATATATATAGATATATATATATGTACACATATGCATATATATGATACAGATAGAAAGGGCAATAGAGGGATATATGGTGATATAGATGGATTCAACGATATCTGCAAATATGATAGATAGACCAACGACATTCATAACATCATGGAGGTACAAATAAATAGGATACCGCCAACCAAGGAATGTGTAACATACCGACATGCGTAACCACGAGGCTGAAAGACCGATAGAACACAGTACTGGAACAGTACATCCGCAAGTAATGGCATGATGATATGGAGGGACGGTTAGTCACCACTGACGGTGTTGTGGTCCACGTAGGTACTGTGTTCAACTGAGTCTGTGAGTGCCGTGGTCTGTGTAAGTGTGCGTCGAGGGTGCGGTGTGCGTTTCTGTGTGACTGTAATGTGTGTGTGTGTCCGCAACATGTGTATGTTGGTGCCAAGTCAGAGGCCGACCAGTATGGTAGGTGTGGGTATAGCTAGACGTAGGCATACGGTAACAACCTGTACCACAGTAGGAGGGACATCCCCACACTGGGCAGGTGTGTCCTGACATAAAACAGTACAAAGGGCAAATGTCCGAGATGGTAGGACATACATATGTCCCATATATAATGTAACAGTCGTATTTAATAGTCATGCCTGTATGTAAGAAACTTAAATGTCACATGCAATATGATAGGTATCCAAAGTCACAAAACAATAGGTATGTAGTGAGGATAAAAGTATGTGCTACCTGTGTACTGACCGTGGCCACGTGTTGGCCTGTAAACACCACTTTGTGTCCTGCAAGTGTCCAACAATGACCATATGATAAGGTGGCAACCCATGGCAAACAGGCTCTTTTAACAACACAACCACAATGACTGCAAATATCTGGGACAGAAATACAAGGGATAGCTGTCACCTACACATATCCCCTGATATATCGCTGCAATTACGGAGGTATGTAAGTAGCAAGCTTATCTGCAGATGATATAGAAACCAATTAACAACGGCCCAACGTACAATCCCATAACATAAGTCTACTAACTTTTAGCTCTCTAATCAGGGATGGAGCCCACACACATATATACGGATTATGTAGGAATGTAAGGCCCACAAACTGTATATGTTACGTACAACCACCGGCATCCCCCACACTAGAAACTAAAGCAATACAAACTTTAATAGCAGCACATACATCCAGTCAGTCAATTACATCTGCAGAACCCTCAACATACCGTGTGGGAGACACAATTAAAGGCGACATGCATAATTGTAGGCGTAGTATAATGGAACAAACAGCCATGTTACAGGTATTGATTGCAATACTCCGTTATCAGACGTCGGGATGACAGGTACACCCACATGTTGAACCAAATACTCTACCTGTCACACACAATCCACGGGGGACATGAATCCAAACTATACTTGTCTCCATGCATAGCAGTTGCAGTTACACATAACAAAACACAATACAGACCGTCTCCCCGAAGGTAGGGCTAATAGGCAAAGCCCAAGTGGAGAATCCAATTATACCCCAATGTCGCTGCGTAATTGGCGAATGGAGTAGCTGCACAGCTGATATGCAAGTAATTAGTCACTCAGGAACACCAATTGGCGGGAAGAATCCACATGTTTCAAGTATCGACGTATATAAGGATGACTCGCCAGACATTCAAACCGTATGCTCATACCAAAAAACATTGGAAACACTGTGAGAGTGATAGAATTGAAACGCCGTAACAATGACAAGGTATGTGGAACGCCCGATATGTAAGGTTATGTATAGCATGATCTGTTTTAACTAGTTTTACTGTATGTATAGCCTGGTTTGCATTAATTAAACGTGTCCGCAATGCATAAAGTGGGGAAAGGTATTTATGTAGTCATGTCTTGCTGAGCATACTAACGCTTGTAGAATCTGTGCGTCCAGCAGTGGGACACAAGGTACATAGCACAGACACCAGAAGGGATGCTACATGAGGCCATTACACAGAACAATGCCATACAACCCGCCATCAGTGGTAGGGTATGTCCAACAAGGACGTGCCCTAGCAGGGGATAGTATATGTTGATCTACTGTCACAGCACGCATGTGTATGGGCAAATAACATTAGTGACATATGTAAGGTGGTCCCGCTGAGCAAGTATGCTTTGCATCATGGGATACTATGTGAAATATGTGTAATGTATAGTATTATAGGTAGATATGACAGATATTCAACACAGCATAACAGGCATAACATGCATACCACAGGTACCGTCTATCGGTATGTACAATAACAGGATACATATGGCCTGTAGATATGGGACATAGTAATAGCATGATAGCTAATCTAAATGGAAGGGCTACCAAGTAACCATGCACAAAGGACAAGTAATAGCTGCACAGGTGCATAGAGGGGTACTATGCAGTCTGTCAAGTCCATGTGTAAGCACAACTACAGTGTTCACACTAGTGGCACCTCTCCAGGGTAGTGCCCTGTGAAGAGCAAAGCCAGGCATCACCTGCACCACTGCACAGTACAGCCACTGCAGTGAATCCAGGCCTACATGTGTCTCCCAACCACCAAGGGAGGTATCACATGAACAGTGCCACTGAGTGTCCCTGCGTGATATACTGAGGACTTATGTTCCACAGCATGGTGAGTGTCTGGTCTGGGAATGTAACCCAGAAGCACATCCCACTCATTGTGGCGTGTGTGCACATATCCATGAGCATGTTGCTCACAGTGGCCTCTGCTTATGTTGCGTATGAGGAGTATATACATCAATAATGTTGTGGACATGGGTCCTGTCTGATCAGCAGAGGTCACCCCTGAGTATGTAGTATGCAAATGTGTACAGATGTGGTGTCCATAGTGCATCCGCAAATCGACACTGTCGGAGCTCAGTAAACATCATGGTGTGTTAATGTAGTGGCATGTAAAGCTGTAGCTGTTGTGTAAGGTACACCCTAAATGGGGTGGTGTACCCTTGAATGTGTGTAGATGTCGTGTTCAGAGGTACTATGGGTGCCTATGTACCAGTTACACACCCAGTACAGATAGGTGTGGCCACGTAGGAGGATATCCACGCCACAGTGGCAATACGGTAACCACAGGAGTGGGTGTGACATATGTGTGTACTGCAAACATGTACAATGTGATATGTATGTAGGGGACCACCATCCTTGTGATAGTCAGTGGGTGAATGGTGTAATGCAAAGGTGATGTGCATGCACCTTGTGTCATGCAGCTTGCTGCCATGATAGTCATATTGTGTATCTGTCACAGCGACATCTGTATGGTTGGAGTCAGTATCAGCTGGTGGAGCAATCATGGCGCTTGGTATGTAGGGGTTCTAAAGCCAGGCATGGAAAGTGCTCTGTGCCAGCCTGTTCCACAGGGAAGCATATACATAACATGAAAGGCCCTATGACTGAGGACCGTGGTATGCCAAAGTACCCGACATGTAGTAGGTACTATGGCATGCTGGCCTCACTGTGTGTCCTGTCCATGAGCCACATAGCATAACATCGTGAGACACAGGGTACGATGTGCAGGTGGATGTGTATGTTGTCAATACCAGAATGGGGAATGGTGCTGAAAGGCAATGAGAGGACAATGTAGGATGCGTGGACTCCTGTACCATCAGCAACTGCCCTGGTAACAGTATGAAAGGAGTCCACCATGTGTAGGGGCCATGCTCTGGCCTTAACAAGCCCAACCCGGGTGGCAGCAGAGGGCGGGAGACCAACAATGTCTCTGAGAATGACGTCCCTGATGATGTGCCCCATAGCCATGCAGAACAGTCCAGTCAGGTGTGTAGGACTATAGTCCCACTCGTGCAATGCGGTGCCACCTGTGTGTAGTGTGATAAATGCTGCCGTGTGCCATTCATGGTCTACAATGTCTGAACCAAGGCTATTACTGAATATGTGGTCTAGTGGTGAGACATGTAAGTCGGAGGCTGGTGGACATCACAGCCTGGGACATTGGAAGGTGACATGGGGCCAGTGTCCCAGGACACATAGAGTGTAGGTCAGTACTGTGTAGGTGTGACCACAGGGACACCACAATGTTCATGTATGGATTGCAGCCCTGTAGTGAGTGAGAGGGTGTACTGTCAGCATTGAATCCATCCTCCAGCATGTTGCCAACAATACCTGGGTCTGCAATGTTCCTGAGTGACTGTTGTATGTGACAGCAGATGTGGGTGTTGACATCGAATACTGACATACCACCATAATGCCTGGTGGTACACCCCAGAATGTGTGGCAGTCATGTTTACGTAGCTAGTCTGGGAGTATGTGATGAGGGACCCTGTGGCCCCACCACGGCTGACCAGTGAGCCACCACACACATGGGAATGTACACCACTGTGCAACAGCCTACACCTGTTGTTGTACATCATATGTCCGTGGAACATGACCACCAGAGTGGTGTCTGTTATCTGGTGTGTACCATCATGGCTCTGTGTGGAATAGCATGATCCATGCAGTTGTGTACATGCTAATTAAGTGCACTGGGGTATGTGTCAGCATTTGTATGTGCATTGTCCATCTGCACGGGTGTCATGATGTCAACAACCGCTGTCAGCAGACATCTGTAGTAGGTGTAGTAGTACACATGTACTGTGTATGCTGTGATGGGTATGTTTCCGGGATGTGGCTAACACGGTAGATTAGCATATGTTCGGAATCCACCAATGAGGGGATAACCCCAGGTGTGTAACATCAGTCACATGGTGGTAGTGTCCATGCCAAGGGTAATGTAGGTCCTGGAGGTGGTGTGTATGTGTTGATCCAGCTGAGTGGAGGGTATGACTCATGGATGTGTCGGTACATGAGTGACTATCCCAGTGAAGTGTGGGGTAGTGTCAGTCACACATCAGTAGTAGCCGAGGCCCACTGTCCACTATACCACCATAGAAGGTATGTTACCCGTGGGGTATGATGTTGACTCTGTCGCTTGTTACAATGTGTATAGCAGTCCCGGACACAGTTAGTTGCACGTGGAGCACCTCTGATGCATTGTGCTAAGCAACTTGCCAGGATGTGTGACAACATAGTGGGATATGGGAACCCTTCAGCTGTGGGTGTGCCGGTCCAGGTATGTGCCTGGAAGGTATGGTCCGTCTATAACCTGTCATTGCAGGTGTGCTCTGCAGAGCCTACAGGCAGGCCCCAGTCACTGCAGAGATGTTGGAGTGGTGCATTATAAGGTGTGCCTTGCCTGCGTGAGTCACAGGGGAAGATGAAGCAATGTGTCACATGACCCTATGTCACTCATGCCAGTTACCGCCCTGCCGGTGACAGTTATTGGAAGCTGTGCAGGACAGGCAGTATAGAAGCAGCAAGAGCCTAGCATGTGAGCTGTACTCCCAGGGCCGACAGGTGCAAGTCATCTGTGCCACAGCATTGTGTTGGACAAGGACAGTCATAGTGGACACATACCACATGCTTGTGGAATGACACTAGGAGCATAGGCAACTGTTGCAGTGACACAGTTGGTCACTGTACAGTGGTATCATGTCCGGACAAATGCAAAATGCTCCCCAGGGCTAGGCCCACACCCTCAGGGCTATAAGACTGGTGAGCTATTGCACATCCCTGCACACGTAGTCTGTGAAGTGGCATCACAGGGCAGTCACACTAACATGGCGAATGACAGACATATCGTACCTGGTGAGGTGTGGCATGGGTGCATAGGTTATGTTGCAGAAGCAGTTACCCGACAGCAAGATGTAAGCGAATAACGCCTTGTGTAGCCTGCTGTGTGGAACTGCAGTGTGACACCCTGCAGAGTCAGCTATGACTGGTGTGTTGTGAATGTTATAACACACTATTGGCTGTATGTGGTGGGCACACATGAGTATGTGGGCTATAAGCTGGTGATGTTGTCTTCCATGATGGGGGCTACCTCTGGTGCCTACAGTGAGTATGGAGATGTACTGCACAGGTTGTCCTCGTAAGTGTGGCCAGTGGTGTAGATTATGCGAGACAATGTGATGGGTGGGGTGTGTTGCGAATGTTACACATCCCCAAATGACTGTCAGGTGCAGTCAGGGTTAGCGACAGCATTACCCCCAGCCATAGCTGTCATCGACCTGTCCCCAAAATGAGGAACATTAGCCCTCATACAGTGTGACAAATGGGCGAAACGTGGAACACTTACAACTGGCTTACTAACAGCGTCAACTAGGAAAGGCATATGATGGCTAAAATAGGCTGGTCTTGTGTATAAAACAGATATTCCAATGAATTAATATGATTCTCATCTATCTAGCCATGGCTAGCAGGTAAACTATGTACAACAATGAATGTGTGGCGTACCCTTCCAATGTGGAACCTCGATGAACATGCACCTTTTAGAACCCCAAATGTGGTATGTTCCCCGTATTGAGGTACACCTGAGAGCTATGGCCCAGCACGGCTGCAGACGTGCATCCCCTACAGGCTGTAGTGCCGTATGTTGGGAAGTGAGCATTGAATGTGTACATGACACAATTGCTCTATTGCCACATGTACGACATATCCCTCATATAGACCGGCAGTAGCACTGGTATGTGACAGTTGGACATGCCTGCATATACAACCATGTCCCACAGGATATGTGCGTTACGTGTGTACAACAGCTGTCTTACCTTAAGCAAGCTGGGAAGTGTAGGACAGCCAGTGTACCTGTGGGAAGTGGTGTGGAATGGGCGCTATAGTAATCAGTAGCTCATGACATGCTCACATGTTCCGAACAAGTGCCTAGCATGACCATACAATACAGATAGGGTGTTGGATAATATCAACCCACAAGAGGTGATGACAGTCATTTAGGGTGGCACCGCACTATAACCCTGCTGAGTATGGTGTGCATGTCCATGAACCATTAGCACTGTAGATGTTAGCAGTACAGATGTACAAGATAGCACGGATATCTGATTACAAATACCTTTGCATGTCACAGGTGTGTTCCACCAGTGGCCTGTTGACAGACCCACAACTACAAAAGGTGAAACAGTGACATGTGCACAGCACATCTGTGCCAGATACAGTAAGAACAGGGTTAATGTGTTGTACCCCACCCACACTGTAGCCCATACCACAAAGACAAATGTTAGCCATCTGTGTATGTGAGGCTGTGAATGGCCATGACCTATCAGTTTAGCTGTGTCAGTGTTGTGAACAACATACAGAATGGGCTGTGTGTGTGAGGTGTGCCACATATGTGCACAGTCTGATGGATGATACCAGCAGTGTCACCGCTAGGTGAACATCCCTGTACCCATAAACTGCTACCTAGGCTGTGGTCAACATTATGGACACTGTGTAAGGGATGGTGCTGTGCAGTGCACCCCTGACATGGTGACGTCTCCAGGCCCCTTAGGTAGTCATCTGGGGTACCCATGTCATGTCAGGGTGCCATCCATGAGCACGGAGATCACTGGCCAGGCATATACAGCACTGTGGTGACCAATATTGGATCACATACCACCTGTAAGGGGTAATGGCTATGCATGGATGTGCGGGAACAGCCTTCACAATCCACACCTCCACTATGCAGCATGCCATCTACCTTGCAGAAGGACATTTGCTACACCATGATGATGGACATGCTACATGTCCATATCCTGATCTATATGACATATGTCATGGACAGCCACCGTTCAATACTAGGATCACCACAGGCTGGACAGATCCCTGTGCCATACATGTGACATACTCCCGCCATACCATGCAAGCCTGTCCATCAAAGCTGCAGATGTCATCCCAGTCATACACGGTGTGATGGCCGCATGGTAGATGTACTATCAACTGACTGGATCAGTAATGTGGCACTGATGCAGCTTGCGGTGGCACAATGGCCATCTGTAACAGTGTGGAAACCATGCCCGCACATGCTATGGTTGATGACCAACCCTGCGAATGTCGTCTGACTATCCATTGTCCCATGTCTATCACATGTGTAATACAGGCGATCCGTGTCAGGATGTCGAACAGTTGTACAGTGCTGTGTAGATGTATATGGCAAAACACATGCATGTACAGGTATCCATGCATATGTGTGTGCATTGTCACTGCTCAAGTCCATTCCGGCTGTGTCTGTGTTGATATGTGACATATACACAGCATCCAGGTCAACAGTAGTACCGTGGACACATCGAGACATGTGCAGATAGGTAAGAACACAAGTGCAGGCAGATAGACATGCCCACAGCAAGACAGCATTTACATGGAGTATGAACACTGTAATGAGGCGACATACATATATGGTGATGATATCCAATGCATAATGGGTGTGACATGTGTGACACAAACACGTCAGTCATGTCAGTGTCATGGTGCTTTGCAAAGATAACTGTGCAGATGCAGTAGATGTCATAGAAATGTATGTGCAGCAGTATCACTGTACATCTCTGAAACTGTGACCTGTCACCATCATTATGTTTTACAGATAATGCCCCGTACACGCCTCCCAGCATACACCCGCCAGGAGGATGATGTCCTCATCCCACTGCTCCATGACAACTATGACTTGTTGTTCAGCCATGTGCCACAGCATGCCCAGCAGCAGGATGACCTGTGGCAGGATCTACACAGGAGGGTGAACGATGTGGGTGGCCATAACCGCACCTACCAGCAGGTGCGCAGACATTGCACGGACCTGATACGACATGCAAAACAGCGTGCCACTGCAATCGCCAGGGAACAAGGTGGAACAGGTGGTGGGCCACCAACCCAGCCCCCACTCACACGCACCGAGGAGCTACTGGCCAGTATGGGGACACCCAGGGAACAGCATCCAGAAACACTAGCTGCCATCGTGGAGGTGGGTGTCTCCCAACCAATGAGCCTGGAGTTGCCTGGTAAGTCAGTAATGCACATATGGCTATTATATCCCATGTAGTTGCATGTGTCACTGTACATAATGTAAAGTAACAACATATGCCAGGTATGTGGACACACATGCTGCATAGTACAGTATGCTACGTTGTGTATGCACACATGTGCATACTATATGCTATTACACAGGTGAATGTGTGCACATGCACAGTGCAACCTGTGGCTGTCATACAGTCATGGATAATGTACATACTGGTGTGTCACCCCTATACAGGTACCTCTCGCGTGCCGCACAGACATGGGTCCATTGCAGGTGAGACTGTCATCAGTATCAGGCATGTTACAGTGTAGATCTATTTGCCACGTGGCCAGTTAACACTTGCACACCTGATGTTTGTTCCAGTCACGATATGCAGGTCGCACCAACATGCATTCACACATGCCACCCCGTGTGCAATATATGCAAACGTAATGATACACAGACTTGAAACCACAGTACATGTCATTGCGACATGTGTGGTCAGCTGTGCATACAACGGTGGAGGTGTTCTACAATGGAGGCATATGTAATATGCATTGGAACAACATGTGTGGTACGCACACAGTACCACACAGTGAGCTGTGATATGGGCAGCCCACAAGTGTCACCATTGTGTCATATGCTCCCGCATCGGGTGCACACACTGTGATGTGCCACCAGACATGTCCCAGACATGTAGTGTCCTGTCTGAAATATTGTCACACTATCACCTGACCTATACCCCACATACCAAACATACAACCCGTTGTCTGCATAGACCTGTGGAATGTGACATATCTGACATGTATGGGTGTATATCATATGGGACCACACAGACATTTGGAGAAGATGCCCATCACACACAATGTCCACCACATGTGCACACATGGCCATGGGGGATGGCCTGAGACATGTAGCCACACAGTACATGGGATGTGTATACACCCTGTTGCACATTGTCCACACATTGTCCAATTATAGCCCTAGTTGACCGATTATACAGTTGATGTGGTACAGTGGACAACCTAAAAGCCTGTGCACAGCTACTGGAGGTGTGACTGAAGTCTACCATATACGATCTGTCGAACATCACGACTGTGTTGCAGTTATGGCTATGCAATGTGTACACATTATGCATTCTACAGCAACATACATGCCTCATGTTGCCATACAATGGCACAGTATCTGTACTTCACACTGTATAGCAATGTAGACAGCTCACACTACCCTCCCGTGCTCATGCACATTTAATAAACATGCATTCTATCTGTAGGGCATACACACAACACTGCAATGTGAAGCCCATTATGATGCTGTACATGTGTCAGGACACCATTGTGTCAAACATGTATGCATGTTAATGCACATGTCAGCAGAATACATGTCAAGGACACATCAGACGTGTACTGTTATCCTGTTCTGGCCCACATGGCGTATCACGGAGATGCATGCATACTACCATGATTGTGTGACCTGCATGGCTACTGATATGACACCTGCTTGCTGTAGTGTGCACCCCATGGAGGTATGCTTACTAACACTATTAATGTCTGAGCTGCATGCCCTCTGCTCTATCGCAGGCATGCTGCATGCCATCTGACAAATCACATGCATGGTGTGTCTGTGTGTGTGTCTGTGTGTGGGTCTGTGTGTGTGTGTCTGTGTGTGGGTCTGTGTGTGTGTGTCTGTGTGTGCGTGTGTGTGTGTGTGTGTGTGTGTGTGTGTGTGTGTGTGTGTGTGTGTGTGTGTGTGTGTGTGTGTGTGTGTGTGTGTGTGTGTGTGTGTGTGTGTGTGTGTGTGTGTGTGTGTGTCTGTGTGTGTGTGTGTCTGTGTGTGTCTGTGTGTATGTCTGTGTCTATTGTACTTTACAGTATTTCTTTGCATTCACAGGTGATGTAGGTGCGTTACCCTCCTGCGGTCCATCTGATGTTAGTGTCCCCACAGATACTAGCGGTGATGAACATATGCATGAGGTACAGGCAGGGTTGTCAGGGGCTGAATCTGTGCCAATGGTTGCCATCCCAGCTATGTCCCCCTCTTCCCCGCACACAGTTCTGCTGCCAACACATACCACATCACCGGTGGCCATAGAGGAAGGACAGTCAGCGTCTGTTGGCGTGGGACAGGAATGTGTGGTGGTTACAGAAGGTGTGTCTGCACACCATGGTGACAGTGTAATGACTGAAGATGTGCCACACAGGCATGTGGCCGGTGCTGCTCGTAGGAGGACCTCTGGCAGACATGCACCTGCAGGACAGAGTGCAGCAGCTGGTATCACCAGACACATGTTCCAGACTGTAATGGCAGCACAGGCACGTGCTGAACGGCAGAACAGAGAAGGGCAGAGGGCTGCTATCCACACCCTAAATGACAACATCCAGGCATTGGCGAATGCTCAACAGCAGATTGCTAATTTTCTGGATAGGCGACTAGGTGACATGGTCGGTATCCTTGACCGAGGCATAGCAATCCGCGAGCGGGAGCTGTCTGTGCTGGAACACCTGGTAGGAGTGAGGCGTAGGCCACGTGGACGTAGGCCAGTAACACCACCTAGTATAGGTCGACGTGACCATGCCACCTCACATGCCCGCTCCCATAGTGCCGGTAGCAGTAGCAGTGCAGCTGCTGCTGCGCTGTCAACACCAAGATACAGCAGGCCACGTGGATGTGGCCCTGGACGGTCTCAGTGGGGACACGTTTCCAGTGGACATGTGTCGTCGGACAGTAGCCACTCTGTACCTCCACCTGGTAGTGCCCGTGCAACCCCAGGCAGGCACAGGTCACATGGCCATGGACGGACACAGTGAGCTGTACAACCTGCACTGTACAATCTGGGGCTGTCAATTATACCCCGTGTAGGCATCACAAATGGCAGAACTGTGTACACACATACACGCACACAGCAAACACAACTGTAGGGCTCCACAACACCCACATGCATTCTGCACAGATATGTCCAGTCAACTCACCGGCCCTTACACACACACATGATGTTATCCATTGGTGCAGCCTATGCCCCTGGCAAACATATCACCCTGTGCATATGATGAAGCCTGTGCCGCATCCCTGTCATCCACACCATCGGTGCAGGGTTATGCACAAATATTCTGATGCACAGGGTAAACAGCATAGTGAGAGGTGTGTATGCATAGTGAGGGATGTGTATGTTGCAGTGGTTGTGTGTGAATACTGAGTTGTGTATGTGACATAGGTTTGTGTACTGTCGACATGCACCAGTCACACCATGTAGTGCAGGTGCAGCATGCATTGTGATGTGTTCATGGTATGTGTCTCAGTTACATCTGTAGCAGCATGTTTGTTGTGATACCCTGGTTCCCTCCTATGGTGTACTTGCATGTGCCTACAGGTAGCAGTGTTTGCAGTCCCCCACGTGTAACTGTGGAGTACACACAGGCACGTCTGGCAATATCACCATGCTACATGTACCCTCATCCTGAGTGTTGGACACACAAACATGACACAGATGTCTTCACATATACTGCACCTGATGCATGTGGTCGGTGCCACAGGCTACACTGGACAGAGACGTGACATACATAGCAGGACACATTACAGATATGGTGACATGGTGCAGGGGTTATACGCAGCGGCCTGGCCAATGATGATGTGAGGTGTCACTTGGTAGCTGGAGGCCACACTGTGCAGCAGTAGGACCTGTAACAGTATGTGAACATGGCCGCAGTCACGGGGTGTACACCACTATAATGCACACCCCATAGTGTGCAGCTGGGACCCTTGCCTGTGTGGTCATCACCCTCACAGTACTATGCACCCATGCGAAGTGTCACAGAGAAGGGACATGCACATGTAGCCAGTATGGCTGGGACCTATGGCATCAACAGGGTTGTGCAATGCATCACCATTACGGGTTAGTCAACATGTGGGGCCAGTGATATTTCCCACCGTATATTAGCATACACACTCACACCAAGCACCAGTCATACATACAGACACACACACACTGTGGTGACCACACATGTGTATACGGACAGCCGATGTGTGTGATGCACATCACCGGCGAACGTCATGCTTCCCACACTGATGTATGTACAGTTCTCTACAATGGTGTACAGGGATGTGTAGCAACTGGGACATATTCCCCACAATATGTAGCAACCCTGGTCACACATTCGGACACACATGGCAGTGCTGGGAATTATACATCAGCCATATGATGACACGTTTGCTGGACATGCAGCGGTATTGATTGCATTATGTGTACCAACGCTATATCTGGCAAATGTGCTGCTATATACACACGAGAGGTTGTAGGTGTTACAGGTGCCATATGACATATAGTTGCTAACACCTGACCGCTGTGTATGCATTATGTCAGCACCGTCACGTAACAGCGACATAGCGTACAGTTAGCACATGGCATGATGTGTGTGACACAACTGTGAGCCACCCCTTGCACACATACATCTAGACAGGTGGATCACCACGTTACGTACACACATCCCTCCATACGTGCTGTTTGTATGTCACCGTATACAGATGTCAATGATGGGTCTGCATTGCGTCTGCATGTCGTAGGTAGGTGCAACTATGTTACGGACATCGGCCACTGCACATGCATGTTTGCTGCATGCACAGTACAGATATCACAAGTGTCTCCTGTTGCCATGTTTGTATGCATTGCTATTGTTGGACATGTGTGTTGACATACATGACACATGGACTGCGGTATGATATCACGGGTGTCACAAGCGACCAGTACAGGGGTATGTGTCCTGGTCAACACTGCTACAGACATGGGCCCACCTTCAATTCGCATGTGTAGCATTGATTGGGCCAGTGTTATGCCAGGTACGTCAAAGGCCATGTATGTATGTGTTGTGTGTGCAGTCCATGCACACATCCACACAATCACATGTACGATGGACCCAGACGTGTGTTCATTGGTGTACAGCAACAGTCAGGTGTCACAGCTGTGTAAGGGCCATGGTATGTCATGAGCCGACCTGTTCATGTATACTGGCATCGTTGCAATGCATAACACCTGTTGGATCCCTGTTGGTACGTGTGTACTCTGCACAGCTGGTGTACACCACTGTACAGCCCAGTGGTCATGTGCAACATGGTGTTGTGGGACCGTAAGGCTGTGTAGTGCTTCACCAATGACATGGTGCTGACTTGACAGCTACAGTGTACACTGCAGTGTGTACGTGTGTGACCTGCACCTGTGACAGCTGTGATGGCAGCTGTGTGTGTACAGGTCACTGCATGTGTGACCGCCCTGTGCGTGAGGGCAGTTATACCTTACTGTGCCCTTCTGTGTGTACACTCCATCTGCATGCAAGATTGCCCTTTGCAACTGCTAAGTGTGTGAGCATGCCCAGTACGTCGTTGTGTAGATGGACACACAGTACATTCCACACTGCGCCCCTCCATGATTAGACTCCATGTGCATGCAAGATGGCCCTTTGCAACAGCTAAGTGTGTGAGCATGCCCAGTACGCCATTGTGTAGATGGACACACAATATATTCCACACTGCGCCCCTCCGTGATTAGACTCCGTGTGCATGCAAGATGGCCCTTTGCAACTGCTAAGTGTGTGAGCATGCCCAGTATGCCGTTGTGTAGATGGACACACAGTACATTCCACACTGCGCCCCTCCATGATTAGACTCCATGTGCATGCAAGATGGCCCTTTGCAACAGCTATGTGTGTGAGCATGCCCAGTACACCGTTGTGTAGATGGACACACAGTACATTCCAAACAGACATGTGATACTAAGCGTGTGGGCATGGCCATTGACATCTTGTATAGCCATGGTGGTCATCCAGGCACCAGATGTCCAATTTCAATGTCACGATGGATGCCTACATTGAACACACTTGCTGCTCTCTCAAAGGGTGTACTGTCTGTGGCGCATCCCATATCTATTCAGTGTTTGTTGTGCTCTGTAGATATTTAGTTGGCCCATTGACAGCACTGGCATTTGTGTACGTCTACCTTGGTACAGTAATATGCTTTCAGACCGCTCACTCTCTAAACATTCCCTATCGGCATCTTTGCCTTTGCGGATGATGTCACCCACCTAGAAGTATGCCTCTGAGAGTGCTGTGTTCAGTAATCTTGGTAGCGTGTTCTGTAAATGCGTAATGCTGTAGTGTGTTAGAGTAGGTAGGTGTGTGTTCAACTCCCGGCCCTTCCAAGTGTGTGTGTGTGTGTGTGCATGCGTTTCCAGCTGCCTGGGGACACAGTAATGCTTTTAGATGCCTCACAACACATACATTCCCTATCGGTTTCTTTGCCTTTGCGGATGATGTCACCCACCTAGAAGTATGCCTCTGAGAGTGCTTTGTTCAGTAATCTCGGTAGCGTGTTCTGTAAATGCGTAATGCTGTTGTGTGTTAGAGTAGGTAGGTGTGTGTTCAACTCCCGTCCCTTCCAAGTGTGCGTGTGTTTCCAGCTGCCTGGGGATGCAGTAATGCTTTTAGATGCCTCACAGCACATACATTCCCTATCGTCGTCTTTGCCTTTGTGGATGATGTCACCCACCTAGAAGTATACCTCTGAGAGTGCTGTGTTCAGTAATCTCGGTAGCACATTCTGTAAATGCGTAATGCTGTACTGTGTTAGAGTAGGTAGGTGTGTGTTCAACTCCCGTCCCTTCCAAGTGTGTGTGTGTGTGTGTGTGTTTACAGCTGCCTGTGGACACAGTAATGCTTTTAGATGCCTCACAACACATACAACACATACATTCCCTATCGGCGTCTTTGCCTTTGCGGATGATGTCACCCACCTAGAAGTATGCCTCTGAGAGTGCTGTGTTCAGTAATCTTGGTAGCGTGTTCTGTAAATGCGTAATGCTGTAGTGTGTTAGAGTAGGTAGGTGTGTGTTCAACTCCCGGCCCTTCCAAGTGTGTGTGTGTGTGTGCATGTGTTTCCAGTTGCCTGGGGACACAGTAATGCTTTTAGATGCCTCACAACACATACATTCCCTATCGGCATCTTTGCCTTTGCGGATGATGTCACCCACCTAGAAGTATGCTTCTGGGAGTGCTGTATTCAGTAGTCTCGGTAGCGCGTTCTGTAAATGTGTCATGCTGTAGTATGATAGGGTAGTTAGGTGTCGGTTCGATTCCCAGGCCTGCCAGATGTGTGTGTGTGTATGTGTGCATGCTCCCGTCCGCCTGGGGACTCAGGTTATGCTTTTAGACGCTTTGCAATACAGACGTATCCTGCTGCCGTCTTTGTCTTTGCGGATGTTGACACGCACCTAGTAGAATGCCTGTGTGTCTGCTTTGTTTAGTAGTCTCGGTAGCGTGTTCTGTAAATTTTATTTTATTTATTTTACATTTGTTGACCGGGCTAGTCTGGCTGGATACATGTCCATTTTCAGCAGAGGCCCGAGGAGAAAAGCTCCACTAAATACTAAGTACATCACATAATGAAAAACTATTTCTGTAAGATAAAGGAAAATAAAAATTGGAATTCAATAAAACACAAAGAAAGAAAGATAAATTCAAAAGAGACACAAATTTACAAAATACAGTTAGTGTTATGTTAGCAATTGAAATATAACATGTACATATTTAAATCAGAAAAGAGAGGGTGAGAAATGAGAAAGGTGGAGATGAAAAGAGAGGAGGAGAGACAGAGTAAGAGAAAATGGTTAGTCAGGTGTATTGCAAGAACAAAGCCAATGATTTTGGAAGTATAGTTTAATTTTTTCTTTGAATTGAGGCAGGGATGTAGTCAGAGTTAAGTCAGTAGGTAAGAGATTCCAACTTCTGCCTATTGTGTTTGTGAATAGAGAACCACCTGCTGTGTTGTTTACTTTCATAGATTGTGTCATGAGTTTTGTAGAGGAGCGAAGTGAGTTAAGATTGTTGTAAGGGATTAGAAGCTGAGAGAGTATTGGGGTGTTGTCAGGTTGGTGTAATATGTTGTGGGCTATAGTGAGTTGAGTAATAAGTAGGTAGTTTTGAAATTCAAGCCAGCCAAGTTGTTTTAAGTTAATACAATGGTGGGTCCTGAAGGGGTTAGTAGAAGGCGAGCTATGTTGTTATAGCAATTTACTAGTTTGTTAAGATTGATTTTCTTAAGGTTTGTATAAATGGGGACGATATAGGAGAGAAGATAGGAGATGAGATTGAGCAATTTTGGTTCTAGTTGCTGGGGTTAGAAAAGGTTTGATACGATATAGGGATCCAATTTTTCTATTAACAATCTTGATGGTGTTGTTAATGTGCTGATCGAAGGAGAGATTATTGTCAATGGTTATTCCTAAGAGTTTTGTAGTTGGATCAGGTGAGATGATAGTGCCATTGTTTGAGGAAATGGTAAAGTTTAAAGGGGGGGACCGAGTGGTGGGGGAGAAGAGGAGGAGTTTAGTTTTTTTGGCATTTAGTAGGAGAAACCGTCTGGAAAACCAAGTTTCTACAGTGTTAAAGGTATTTTGGGTCAATGAGCTCAGTTCAGTAGAGGATGGTGCTGAGCAGATAAGGGTGGAATCATCTGCGTGTGTATGCAGGTTGCTTGTGGGATTGCAGTCTGAAGATCGTTAATAAAGAGGGAGAACAGAAGTGGACCAAGAATGGAGCCCTGGGGAACTCCGATGGAAATGGGTAAGAGTGATGAGATATGGTTTTCCCATATTACTGCTTGTTGTCTGTTGTTAAGATAAGATCTAAACCAATTGATGGCTAGTTTATCAAGAGAGGGATACAAGAATGTTGATTAAGAGAGTGTGGTTGACCATGTCGAAAGCTTTAGAGATCAATGAAAAGAGCGAGAGAGAGCATTGTTGTTTCGATTTTTGTTAATAGTATCTATAAATGAAAGAAGGGCAGTGGTGGTACTGTGGTGGGGTCTGAACCCATGCTGGCACTTTGCTATTATGGAGTGGAGAGAGAGATAGTGTACCAGCTGTTGATGAATACATTTTTCCATGATCTTTGCTAGGGGTGAGAGAAGGCAATTGGTCTAAAGTTGGAGAGGTCAAGGGAGTCACCACCTTTATGTAGTGGAATAATATAGGAGACTTTCCAGATATCTGGGATGGTTCCTTCTTGGATAGTTCTGTTGATAAGTAAGGATATAGGATATGCAATTTCTTTGGCAGCTTTCTGAAAAGAGAAGGAGCTTGTCAGCAGAAGGGGTGCAGGGTTTCAGTTTGTGAATGAGTCTGTAGATGAAAGAAGTAGATATAGGTTTTAGAGAGAAGTTGTAGGAGGAGTTTTTTATGTTAGTTGGAATATCAGAGTTGTTAGAGTTCATTTGTTTGGCTAAGGATTGAATAGTTTCAGTGAAAAAAGAGTTGAAAGCATTAGCAGTCTGGAGAGGGGTTTCTGGGTCAGCATTTAGAGGGGAAGGAGTTTTAGCCATTCCTGGGGAAAGAAGTCTATTTACTGATGACCAGAACTGTTTAGAGTTGTTAATATGAGTTTCTTGAAGATTACAGTAGAAGTTTTTCTTGTCAGAGATTATTGATTTTTTAGCTAGATTTCTAAGTTGGCGGAAATTAATTAAATCAGGTTTTGTCTATTGCATCTCCATTTTGTCCATGCTTTGTTTCTAGCATGAATGAGTTTTTTGGTATTGTCCTTCAGCCATGGGGCAGATTTGGTCTTTACTCTAATAGCACGTTCTGGAGCATGTGAATCAAGTATGGATAAGAATGTTTTATTAAAGAATAATACTGCCTCTTCCAGGGGAAGTGATTTTAAGCAATTCCAATTGCATGCTCTCAGTTCAGATTTAAAAGGTCTATGTTAAAATGCTTGATAGATCGGATTAGCCTTGTATTTGGGGGATTAACATATTCTGATTTTTGTCTAGTAATGAAGGTTAGGCAATGGTCGCTAATGTCGTCGGGCATAGTACCTACTTTATACTGTTTGTTAACTTTATTAGTGAGTATCCAGTCTAATATACTTTCTTTCTTGCTGGGCTTATTGACTCTTGTAGTTGAGGTAATAGTTTGTGAGAAGCCATGTAGGTTAATATGAGAGGAGGGATTGTTTGCATTAATAGTGTTCCAGTCTATGTTAACGTCGCCAAGAATTATGGTTTCTTGGGGGTAGTTGCTAGAAACCCAGCTTAGAAAGTCTTCTAATATTGGAATGTTATTACCTGGGGGAAGATACAAACAAATAATGTAAATGGATTTTTTGGTGTTAAGTTGGAGTTTAATAATGATGGATTCTGTTTTGCTATTTTGGATTGGGCATGCTGGTTGAGTAGAGATGTTAAGTTGATTTTTGAAAAGTATTGCTACTCCACCACCTTTGCGTTTTAAGCGGTCATGTCTGATTATATTATAACCTTGAGGAATAATCTCTGAGTCTTTAGTTCCTGGTTTTAGCCAGGTTTCAGAGAGGCAAAGAATGTCAAATGAGTGGATATCTAAGAGGGCATGGATGAAGGGTATTTTCTTATTTATGCTTTGGATGTTAAGGTGTCCTATGAGGAAGGTATTATTGAGGTTAGGTGAGCTGTTTTGGGAAGGAGGTGAGGTTGGTCCAGGGTTGGGGTGGATGTCACCATCCTGTAGGTGAGGATTAACTAGTTTAATTAAATAGTTGCTCTTTTGATTTGTAAGGGTTTCTCTTTTTTTATTTGATTGTTGGAGCTAGTTTAGGTGATGTAGTCTGTGGAATTTGGATAGGTGATAGCTAGGTGGAATTAACATTAGAGAAAGATGTGAAGGTGAGTCTGGTTGAAGTGTGTTTTGTGAGGAGATAAAGTGGTTGTTAAGTGAGATTTCAAAGAAGGTGAGATAGTATGTTGAGAGAAGGGTGGTCATGAGTAAGAATGAGAGTAAAGTCATAGTTAGTATGTAAGGAGACATAATTTAGTAGTCTGAGAAGTGTGGAGAAAGGAGGAAAGTACAAAGGAGAGAGAATGAGTGTAGTAAGCAAGAGAGGAGGTAGTAAGTTTGTATAACAGTTGGTAAATAAGGTGAAGAAAGATAAGGGGGAGTGGAAGAGGTGTGTTAAGGGTAGGTAACAAATTGGCGGGAAGGAGAGCAATAGGATAGGAGGTAATAGGGGTGTGGCTATAGAGGTATAAGAGTAGGACCCCTGGGGGTGGGTGGGAATTGGGGGTAGGGAGGGGCCGGAGTGAGCCCAGAGGCTAACGGAGGGGGACACACCAAGGAGAGAAGAAAAAGTAATCAGTAAAAGCTAGGTAGGTTAAGGTAGGAGAGAGGTAGTCTAAGGAGGAGAGGGTAAAGAGGAAGAGTCAAAGGAAGGAAAGGAGTAGGAAGGGTGAGATAAGAAGAGTTAGGCAGAGAGTAAGACTAATATGGAGAGTGAAAATGGAGTTTTGGCGACATCTAGTGGGCAAACGTCAGCAGTGCAGCAACATGCACTGGGGCCCTGCTTTGGAAGTCGGGCTAGAGCAAAGGGAGAAGGGGCACAGGTTGAGTAGCAATCCAGAGAGAGTGGGAGGAAGGAAGTAAAGGAACAAGGGGGGGGGGGTTGCTGCTGGCAAGCTTAGCTGGGGGACAGAACAAAACAGCTTAGCAGGGTTTGCTCTTTTAAATTTGTAAACTTGGTTATAACTTTGACATCTTGATATAGGCAGACATACTTCCTTGAGTCCAGAGGTAGTGGGTTGTAGAGGGAGGCAAAGTCCAGAATCTTTCAAGGGCAGGAGGCTTGAGAGCACCCTAGTAAAAATAGTATAGAGATGTGATTCAACCCAGGTACAAAGACACAAGGTAAATCAGAGGATAGCTAGTATAGGAGGAAGAGTAGGGAGAGAAAAAAAAGATAATGTTAAAGGGAAACTGGAATAAAAATACAAACTTCAAATACAGTGCAGGTAAAACAGGTTATACAAGCTTTAAACTTTACTTTAAATGAATTCTATTTATAATCAGATAAGGCTAAGCAATTTCAATGAGGAAAATGGAGGGTTTAGGCATAGTATTTACTGTAAATATAATAACTTTAAGGGCTACTACAAGATATGTAATATAGTCTGATAACACAAGTGCTACAGATAAATGCAGGTAAATCAGTAAAATTAGCTAGGGTGAGTGTAGGGAAGCCCTAACTAAGTTGGATCCCAGCCCAGCCTGCACGTGAGGAGCCACCCAGAAATACACGCAGTGTAGTTTAATGGCGAGGAGGCTTCACGTGGGTCCAAACAAAGTTAAGAATAGAAATATGGAGAGTGCCCCTAGCAAGACTACAGCCAAAAGACTAATAGTAGTCAATCAAAGTATCAAATAATGAAAGCGAGGGAACCAGGCAGGATTGAGGAGTCATGTACCAGTCGTGACATAAAAATAAACAGTGCTAAACAGCAAATACTGAATACTAGACAAAAACCAAGTGGGTAATACATTAAACTGAAATAGATTCACATAAATCTTAGCAGACGCGCAGTCGCCAAACTGCACTACTATGGTAAAAAACTAAGGGGCCCTGTAATAGTCGCTATACAATAATAAGCAGCATTAATCAAGTAAATACTAAAAACCAGATAAAAGTCGAGTGGGTAGCTGTATGAAACTGAGAGATTCAGATATCTTAGCAGACGCTCAGTCGCTGAACCACTCTACTGTTGAAAAATACAACAAGCTAGGAATTTAACCTTGTCGACTTCGACACAGTGCAAGCCGATGAAAATATCAAAACAAGAGCTAAAATATAACACAATACAAGTACAGTTGGGCAGGTAAATTATGCACTTCTAAGATAAGGCATGATTACAAAGCAGTCGCTACAGGCAGGATACAAGGCAGTCGCATACATTTGTACATAGAGAGCATTTGAAAAAGAAAAAACCACTGTTCAAGCAGAGCAAAAATGTGTACTCAACTACAGAGGATATCAGCAAAGCACAAGATAAAATATGACGGCCATATGGTACGTACAAAACATCTAGACAAACAAATGCAAACCTACTGCGGAAATGAGTACATTTTAGTCAAACAAATGCAACTTACTGCAGAGTAGGAACGCACAGCCTTGCACGCTCAGCAGCAGCGAGGGGAGCTGGATCAAAGATGGCGTCCTAGGGAATTTGGAGGGAATATAATACTTCCGGGGGAAGTACCTAGGGAAGGCGAGGAGTAGCCAATAACAGGGAAACAGGTGGAGACCGGAAAGGGAGTATATAGGTGAATAGAGAAGGGGGATAATGAAACTTAAGTGTGATGGGATAGGTAGGTATCCGGTACAGTTGTAAAGTCAGTACGGATCAAGAAAAGGGAAATAAAAGGGGGATATAGTAAGTAGGGGAGAAAATAGCGAGACAAACACAGTACAGTCCGAGGAGCAAAATGTAGGGCAAGTTATAGCCTGTACATAAGAGAAGGGAAGGGAAAACAACAAGAAGAGTATCACGACGTAGATTAGGACTGGGGAGAAACCATGAGCACCCAGAAACGATAGGGGAGACAGAGCCCAGAGCACACCAAGGAGAGAAGAAAAAGTAATCAGTAAAAGCTAGGTAGGTTAAGGTAGGAGAGAGGTAGTCTAAGGAGGAGAGGGTAAAGAGGAAGAGTCAAAGGAAGGAAAGGAGTAGGAAGGGTGAGATAAGAAGAGTTAGGCAGAGAGTAAGACTAATATGGAGAGTGAAAATGGAGTTTTGGCGACATCTAGTGGGCAAACGTCAGCAGTGCAGCAACATGCACTGGGGCCCTGCTTTGGAAGTCGGGCTAGAGCAAAGGGAGAAGGGGCACAGGTTGAGTAGCAATCCAGAGAGAGTGGGAGGAAGGAAGTAAAGGAACAAGGGGGGGGGGGTTGCTGCTGGCAAGCTTAGCTGGGGGACAGAACAAAACAGCTTAGCAGGGTTTGCTCTTTTAAATTTGTAAACTTGGTTATAACTTTGACATCTTGATATAGGCAGACATACTTCCTTGAGTCCAGAGGTAGTGGGTTGTAGAGGGAGGCAAAGTCCAGAATCTTTCAAGGGCAGGAGGCTTGAGAGCACCCTAGTAAAAATAGTATAGAGATGTGATTCAACCCAGGTACAAAGACACAAGGTAAATCAGAGGATAGTTCCTTGAGTCCAGAGGTAGTGGGTTGTAGAGGGAGGCAAAGTCCAGAATCTTTCAAGGGCAGGAGGCTTGAGAGCACCCTAGTAAAAATAGTATAGAGATGTGATTCAACCCAGGTACAAAGACACAAGGTAAATCAGAGGATAGTGCAGAGTAGGAACGCACAGCCTTGCACGCTCAGCAGCAGCGAGGGGAGCTGGATCATGGGTATGCAGATATGGGCCCATTATTGAGGATATAGGTGTGTGCTATACCCACATCACTCCCGCAGGGCGGGCCTACGAAATCCCTGCCAAACAACACCTAGGATATTGCGGAAACCATTTTGGCAATATGTAGGGCCCTACATCAGTGTCATGTAGGCGATAATCATGGATGGACATGTGTACGACCAAGATGGTACCCATACCTGGCAGACTGTCAGAATAACACAGCTGCACTAAGACATAGTACATGAAATACAAATAGGGACTATATTAGATATACCCCAGACAAAGTCAGAACGTGGTGAGAATACTGGCATACCCATGAATACGGATGTTATGAGTGTTACTAATCATGTAATGGAAATGTCAGTCACTATTATCTACCACACAGTCCGTAATGCCTTGCCAGCAATGTAGCAGAAAGGCACATCACTATGACAAATGTAACAAGGTCAAACGTCAGGGTGTTTACCCATAATGTGTACAGGTTAGGGGTATGAAGGTAACCTGTCCAGAATACATGTACAGAACCTGTGATACTAGGTGGACAGGTGAGAAGAAAGACATCAGGACAAATGAGATAACATGTACAAGTCACACGAATGTACACCGACAAATGTGAATGACAACGTATGCCCTGTGAATGTCAATGTGGAAGGTTAATAGACACAAACGTAATGTGTCCCTCAGGGTGTCATGCAGTGTCACCGTAACAATGTCCAGTCCCCCAGACACATACGTGAGCTCTGCCACTGATGGAAAGCGCAAATACCGGCGCACATATGGCACATGATAGACCAATCAGTGTGGATAAGCAGCTGTTGGCCTGTGTGAGGAATACAACTGTCTGGGTGGGTGTGTCCTGCAATATAAATGTAATGGCATGTGGCCTGTGATGCCGCCAAACAGTGTGTGTATTGGTGTCAGAAAGTTGATAGTTTGTTACAGACACATACTCCGCAACTGTACAGATTTATGAATGTGCAGAGTTCTGCCTCATATGTTGGGTGTGTTCCACATAACAGTAACATTCTGGCACTTCCATGATAACTGAAGACATGAAATGATGACAAACATGTGCATAAGACACCAAATCCGACAGAAAAGCCATACTAATGCAAAACCTATTATTGTGCCAACTATTTACGTTTGTAAGAGCAACATGTCAATACTGCCCCTATGTGCCCCACTATCAGATAAGGCCTTGTCCAGCAACTTGCTCTAGGAGGTGGAGTGGTATGAACAGAAACAGATACATCTGTGAGGAAACAGCAATATCGACTGCAAGATAACGCAGAAGGTATGACATGCGCTGCAGTAGGATGTGCAGTACTGTCCGCAGGTATGTGCTGACATTGCAAATGACACAGCAGTCTACATGAAGAACCTTTAGGGCTGTCACCTTTACAAATGATGATACTGGGACATACCCACAGCCATGCACACAGCACAAATAGACATACACACATCAAAACTAGGCCATGATACATGAAGCCTCCGGCGGTAATAGTACAGTGAGAGTACAGCAAGGATAGATGTCTGCCAAGATATACAGCAAACGCCTGTAAGGGCATGTAACACCACCCGTAACACGGACGTTGCATGGACAATGTTGGGAGTTGCAACATACCCCATTGGTATGTGAAAGCTATGCAAATATGCAATACATAAAACAGTCAGCTGCCCATGCAAGAGCAGGGTTATGGGCAGAAAATAGATATATATGTATATATAGAGAGAGAGATACAGACATACACATGTGGCAGGGCTGGTAATCGAACCTACACATGACTACCCTATCACACTACAGCATGATGCATTTATGTAAAATAAATAAAAATAAAATAAATAAAATGTCCATCCATGATTATCGCCTACATGACACTGATGTAGGGCCCTACATATTGCCAAAATGGTTTCCGCAATATCCAGTGGATGGTTTGCCCCATTATTGAGGATATAGGTGTGTGCTATACCCACATCACTCCCGCAGGGCGGGCCTACGAAATCCCTGCCAAACAACACCTAGGCCCATATCTGCATACCCATGATTCCCATACCTGACAACCCTCTACAGTACCCATTACACATTTTTAATGTGTGTGTTACTGAAGTGTGGAGACACTTATATGCACTCCCCACTCTCCGGATATCAGTTCGTACGTCATACATTCTATCGACACATGTGTCATCACCTTTGCACCTGATACTGTTGCATGTACAGCTATTTCGTATTTGCTGTGGTCACTTCTTTTGCGTCAATTTCGGTTGACACTACGTATTCCAATTTCTGGAGTCCTGCAATGGACACCTATCTGCATGTTTAAAGTGTAGAACTTGCTGGACTGTCACTTTCTGGCCAATGTTTTTGAATGCTGTGGTTTATTCACCTTTCCTGCATGTCTGTTTGTCTACCCATATTAGATGTAATGTCACCTATTTATGTACATATGTCATATCTACGGGACATAAGTCTGTTGTGTATACACATATACATGTACAATCCTCATTTCATAACTTGCTTTGGTTTACGTCTGTGGATTATCTGTATACACATATATCTATATCCATATCATACCTTTCCACTATACAGATTGTCGCTGAGTGTACAGCTGCTTGCCCCTTTATCTTCGCTGTGTTTTACATAAACCTGTGTCTATCTGGCAATGTAGTGGCATTTCATCTGAGACTTACGGTGGGGATTTCTGGCAAGCAGTTCAGGTTACGACTGCATACCCTTCGGAGAATCCATGCTACTGACACACCCGTTATTCTATCCACTTTCTATGTTTGTTCTGGCACATATCTGGGGTTTGTCCCTATATGTACCGGTAGTTTGCATGGCTTCGTCCGGTTTCATACTTTACGAAGTTAACGGGTTTGAGCCATGTATAACTAACGTGGGGGAAACAGCATTCATTTACTATGCTGTGGCGGATCACACACGCACAGGCGCACTTGCATTTCCTTATTGTAGGTTACGCGCGGGCACGCATACATATCCTTATTGTGGGTTACATATGTTTACTAAGTCTTTGTGCTTACATGGGCTTTATTACTTGTGACAGTACCAGTACTTATCTGTAATCCCGTTAACGGACGTTTGCGAAACACACGTTCACCTTTACATATTTAACTGTCTGTACAGCACAGACGCATTCATTACACTTTCACATTATATGTGCTGTAGTCGTTGTTCAACCGGGACTGCATTCACGTTGGCCGGATGCTGTAACCAGTATATGTTTGGTGTTCTGACTCATTTATATGCATACCCATAGTACATAGCTACATTAACATATGCCTCTCCGCTTCACTTACGTCACAGGCATCCATTCTCCTGCTGGGAAGAATGCGGTACTACATGTTACACATTCCCTATTCCCTACTGCTCTGGACCCACGCTGCATATTTCATCACTGCAGGGATATTCAGAACCCAAAGGCTTATATTCCTGACACATACAGGTCTTTAATTGTCAGGGTGTTCATGTGGTGATCTGGGTTTAGGCTTGTCCGACTGGTGAACGGAACTGCCCTGACCGTGTTCAAATGTCAGACAAAGCACGTGGACAGGGATTGTACATTTTGTACATTTAATCTGTTTACAGACACAGGTGTTTGGACACCTGTCCGCAGCTTATGATGTTGGCAATACATAATATGGGTGGGGGTGGTTACGATACATAATCCACGGTGAGTGGTGTTCCCATTCACATTTGACTATTTCCTGTATTCATTCTTATGGGGGTTATTATTTTGCACATGACGTAACTATTAATTAACTACGGGTATGCAGTAGTACAGTCAACATATGTGATGGTTTGTTACAGTATATTTGTACGGACCTCTGTAATACTGGGGACTACCCCACATCCTTCACAACAATTCCTGCTTATGTACATACTATTATTCAGTGAACTTTTGAAGCTTGTGGGAGCAGTAATTACATCTGTCCATAGTTGTCCTCCCATCCTTTTGGGCTTTGTCCAGGTTTTGTTGCTGTAATAGGTTGAGAGGTGGTGTCGGTATGTGATTGAGTTGAATATATACTGTCGATAATTCAGTGGGGTGTAGGGTTACCACTTGTTCCTCTTTGCGAGGGGAGGTCCCACTTTGGACAGTTGTGTCCTGCGATGACACCTAAGACATGGCAAATGTCCTGTGATTTTAAGACAATAATATATTTCTTATTTTCTGTACTAGTTGCATGATACAGGTATTCTGTATCTGGTACACATAACTATTATTTGGGATAGCATAAGCTATTCAAATGCTATGGCATGAGCTTTTATCTTGGCATACACGTGTATTTCTGTCCTTTGCACTGGCCGGGGGTATGTTTTATCCTGCAAATTCTCACATTTCTACAAGGGATGTCCCACCTTGGCCATCTGAACAGGTGGCAACCCTAGTGGGGTGACCTGCATGGTGGACAGCTGTTCCATCCTGCGTAGTATGAATTGCATGTCTGTGTAGAAACTGAACAGTACCGTGACTACACATACATGTTTTGTCCAGATGTGTACAGTAATGGACACCGTGGCGTGTACACAACTCTGAGGTTTCAACAGGTTACTTATCCCACGCGGGATGTACACACATTTTGCCGTAACGTTAACGCGCGGGCATTTGGATTTACGTACCTGTGATGGGATGTTTACATTTGTGGGATACATATTTGCAATCTGGACACTGCCTAGGACGATACTTCCTACTACATATGGGGAATACTCGCTATGTGCAGGTGAACGGATGCGCAAGGCTGGTAGCTGGATTTGGTGGACATTCGGACATGGGTGCGGGTTATGTGCTATACTGGGGTTGTTGCGTATTGCATTTGCATGCATGAGTTATACTTTTGGATATCCCGGTTTCGCGTATAGCATCCTATGTGTATGTGACGGGTACGTTCCTGTTCATGTGTGTAGCACATTTTAATATACATATGTTTGTGTGTGTTTGGTACACAATTTGGACTGTCAGGTTTCTTTACGGTTGTTATATAGCCACAACTACTGCCCTGCTGTGTACTATCACTACCACTGTGGAACTGCTGGTGACCATACCCATGGGGCTAGATGTGTGTATTGGCGGCATGCTGACATGATGCGCTTCACTTCCACTGGGTATAACTTCTGACAGTGCAGTACATTACGGACACATGATTTTAAATATCATTTGTTCCATGGACGGAATATTATCTTATGTTGCGTGCATTTCTGTTTGGTTCTCCATTTTGTGTGGCCGGGAACTGTCTTGCATGCTTTGCATACGTTTCATTATCCACGGACACTGATAGGTGCAATTACTATTGCAGGCAGGCTATAATATTCAGCAGTTTAGGTTGCTCATCGCCAGCCGACATTGACACGCCTCCGGTCGCAGCTTAGTCACGCCCCATGCACTCGCTCACGTGTCCTATGCACGTGGATGTGGTAGCGGCGCACCTTCATTAATATGTATATGGCGCTACTACACCATTTATGCGCTGCACGGCCGGCGCAGGCCTTACACCAGCCTTGCGCCAAGCTTCATGAATCCAGGGGATTCTCTTTTTCATCTACCCCTTTTATCAAGTTAATATTTTGCAGATGTTTGAAAAACTTGATTTGCACTGTTCACATCTGTTCAGTTTGTCAGCCGCCTTCCAATCCACTCACTCTACTATGCTCTCTCTCTGTCCTTCTGTCTTTTGTTTCATTTCCTTTCCTCATATTATATTATATTATATTATATTATATTATATTATATCATATGTTATAATTTAGTTGTTTATTGTTTATTTCTATGAGACTTGTGTTTCTGTGTAATAGCTGGTCTAGTCTCATAGCCTCCAACAGAAAAAAGTGAGACACACTTTGCACAGCTTGTCAGTGACCAGGGAGGGTTTTTTTTTGGGGGGGGGGGGGCTTTTTCTTCACATAATAGAATGGAGGAGGGCAAGGACGGCTTGCTTCCCTTGCAAACCAGTTTTCTAAAAACACTATCCCTGGGATTCACTAATGCCTACACTAAGTGTACACTGATAGTACACTGTTCTGAGTGAACATACAACACAGACATAACTCACACCTTCTTCCCCTTACTTTTAGTTTTCCTACTGATATTCATACAATTTTAAATATTGACAAGGATTCATAAAGGTTACCACAAAGTGTAAACTACAAGTATACTTCGATTACACTAAAAAGGAAAAATAAAAAGAATGATACAGTAATGTTCTTGAATACATATCATGTACACTTAGTGTACACTCTTATGATGCCATTAGAGATCTGATTGCCCTGGACCTCTTGTATCACCACATGTCCAATATCACAATCAGTACTAGAACCAGGGACTTAAATCACTACCAACAGATAAATAAAACATGGTAGAGAGACAGGTTTATATCCCTGCATCTCTTAAACCTCTGTAAAAAAACACAAATGTATACCAGGATTGATCATTATGACACTCCTGGAGAAAGGAGGTACAGCCTAGTAATTGCAAGGGGAGAATGCTCATGTGACTTGGTGACCTTGGAGTATCCACAAATCTATAAATCCTAATTCAGTCTTTTGTGTTTTGTTTTGTTATGTTATGTTATGTTATGTTATGTTATGTTATGTTATGTTATGTTATGTTATGTTATGTTATGGAATTAGTTTACTGAGAGCAGATGGAGAAGGAAGGTATATTACATTAAAAACTGACTGCATTTATCATTCAAGGACATGTTAACTTAATTTCAAAACATCCTGTCCTCCTAAGGTATTTACCTGGATCTCTGACTTTTATAACTTAGGGTAGTTTCATTATTTTACCAATTTCTCAGGTCCTAAATCCATTATTTATAACTGGCACATTCCCAGCCCTCTGAACAATTGCTAAAATCAACCTTCCTTTCCATAATCTACCACCTCAAGACTGCTTCAAAACTTTGGGCCAATTATCATCTTTCAGTGTAGCCAAACTATATAAGAACATTCTTATTACAAATATGCAGGGGTCTCTAAGTAGCTATGAGAGATTGACTTCATAGCAGCCTGCTTTCTGGAAAGGCAAGCACATTAGTGCAGTTGTTGATATAATAAGTGATGACATCCTTTCAGCTATGAGCCATGGTTTACTTCGTGGTGCTACAGGTGTTATCCCAACTACGGTCTACTTTAAGGTTCACCATACCTTGAGGTTAACAATACTTGCCAACAAAAGGGTTGTTCATGGTGTCATTCTCTGGTTGATGATGTCCATCTATTGCAGTTACTTTGCAGTAAAGTTTTATAAGACACTCTACTCATCTCCTCACATCCTGTTGTGAGTACCTTAGCGTTTAATATTGGTAATCTGCCTAATCTACATTTATCTGCCGCCTTTTCACCCTTAAAATCAGACCCTTTTCATTAACTTTATACACATTTCCTGGATTTCTGACATACCCTACAGGTAGCACTGAAAAAAGATTACAAAATAATCCTAGTAAGCTGCTCATATGGCTCACTTGTAAGTAACAAGAAATTAATGTTATTAAAAACTAAGTCAACTGTACTTAACACTGCTAGATGGCTATGCAGAGTTCTCTAGACCTGGAATATTCAGTACCCCAACCTGTCTGGAAAGAGTAAAAATTGAAATACCTAGCTATCTCACTGTGCCCAAGCCTCACTTCAAAACACACCTTAATATACAATATGTTGAGATTAATAAACACACTTAAATGACATTCTGTTTCTTGAATCAGATGAGAATAATTACCTGAAAAGTGTTTGTTGGCCATGACCAAGAGTGTCAGATTTTGGGCCCACAGGAGACAGAGGGGGAAGGGGTAGAACAGAGAGAAATGCATGTACAACCTCATGAGGTGTCTCAGATCTTGAGCCAGAGGATCATTGTTGTCAATAAGCTGGATGATTCACACAACTATGGATGTCAGCATGTGGTCTCACAGATGACACTGATATCCTTTCACCAATGGTTTGTGTAGTCTAACTTTGCATGTAACTGTGGTCAACTCCTCAAGTCTGGACCCATTCATGGTCATGGAATGCATGATACTTGAAGGCAGATTGGATAGCAATTAGTGTGTACCTCATGGAAGCACATATAGAATCAACATAAGCCACTGCATTGTATGCTGCTAGTTCTATATTCCATGTTACAGTGCAATTGGTGCACTTCATTCTATAAAGCAATGCAGCATAATCATCTCCACAATGCTATTACTAGCAACATACTGTGCCTTAATCACTGACTTGCACTTCTGCTGTATCATGTCAAGTGTGATAGCCATATCAGAAATGGACCTGGAGTCATGCTAGTGACTGAACCTCATTTATTCTGCTATTAAGGACATGCGTATTTGAGGAGTGGTGCACATTTCAGATGCTGTGTGGACTGGAGACACAGGTGGAACTCAAGAGGAATTCTCTAATAAAAGTTGTCCATTGTACTTTAGTAAGGCTGTGTGCTCTCTCTACACTTTAACAAGAGTTTCTGCAATAGTGGATGTTGTTGATCCCTTCATTTTAAGTGACACAGACAATAGCATGTGCCATCAGACTGTGCCACTTCAACTTTTCATCATTGCCAGCTTCATGTATCCTGCTGGTGTCAGCCATGTGCTGACCTGTTGTGCTATAATCTCTGCCAGTGGAACTTGTGAAAACAGGAACCCACAAAACACCAATGCCTGCCCACACACACATATGCACCTATAACTCTCGGAGGCATGCATAATAATACTACACACTAAAATTCAGCTTTAGCATACATTGGAAGACATATCTTCTTTTGCATGTTATTGCAGTTGAAGACCAGAGGTACCTGAAAGGACAAATATTCTGATGGACCTGAGCAATCCAGCCAAATGTGCAGTGGAGTGTGCTATAATGTAATGGACAAAGCTGTAGCAAAGGCAGGGTTAAAAGGGTAGCTGCCCTGTGTATAAGCTGATAGATGGTGTGATTGGCATTGTAGAACAGGTGCTGATTGGTCATAACATCCCTGCACTCCTCCCTTATCAGACCCATTATCGAGTACAGTGCCCCATTCGGCATGTACCTTGCCAAGCACATGCAGCAGTTGGAGAGACCACTGAGGTTCCTGACCAGGAAAATCCAGGGTCTCAAACACTTATCCTATTCAGATAGGCTAAAAGCCCTGTCCCTCTACTCAGTCTCATACAGACTGCTCAGAGGTGACCTGTGTCTGGCATAGCAGGCCATATCAGACCCAGCCTTGATGGAGTTGCTGCATATCATTAAGTCAAACTCCAGTCGCGCAACCCACATGCAAGGTCTCAACCTGGTCTGTGACATTAATAGAACTTGTTGGCGGGATAGATTTGTGTCCCAACGACTCCTGCATCTGTGAAATAGACTTCCTCTCCATGTCAAGCAGAGTACCTCACTAGCCCTCTTTAAGAGGAACCTGGATGACTGGATGGGAAAAAGAAAACATACCCCTGGGATCCCACCTGTGCCCTTGCTGGACAGAAAAAAACAGGTGCTGACTTTGTAGGAACATGAGTGAAATTCTTGGCTAGGCTTATAAGGGCCTCCGGGCCAATAGCCTAGTATTGTCCTATGAACCTATGAACCTATGGTCCCTGCAGGCAGTGTCAGCAATCATTTTAGCAGCCATATCCACAATTGTAGCTGCTTAAATGAGAAATCGATCAGTCAGTGTTTATGTGTCAGGAACTGCAGAACATTGTATAGCTGTTTACTACAGTTTAGCAAAGGTATTTAAACAGTTTACCAAATTATATGATGTACACACATAACACCCTTTACTTAGCCTAAAGACCTTTTATTTTTCTTTTTTTATTGGCAATGAGTGAACTGTAGAAGTATATGAAGAAGCTGTTATAGCTCTTTTCTACACTTTAGTAATGCTGTTTGATGTGGCAGAGAGTTATTATGTATATAACATTATTTTTTTTCTTGGCCTTCAAATCTGACAAGATTCTTTTTGTCCCTCAACATCTGACAGCTGGAAGGACATTTTGGTCTTCAGCTTCAAACTGAGGGGGTTTACAAAGGAGGTATTACCCAGGGCATCAACTAATCTTACTACACGTTTTCTTAGTGCCTACCTGAGTGAGTCACATCTGGATCTTCCAGCCCATTTCCCACATCCAATTTGCCTTCAGGTATGAGGAGCCATTCCCTCTGTTCAGTGCATGAGACCAAAACCTCAATCTCAGAGCGTTAATTGATTGCTGATGGTCCACCTATTCTTGAGAAATCCACTGTCACAATGTCCAAAGCTCTTTCCTTTGCATGGAGTATCATATCAATGACCCTTTGTTAGGCCTGTTGCAGAGACAATTTATGACTCCCCATATCATTCACATCCTGCACCAGTCACTGACTAATTTGGTCCTGATAATGCTTGTCTAGGGCACCTTTTCCCAGGTGATGCATGGCATATGTATGGAGGGCCTGAAAGGAGTATTTCATTTGCCTGAGTAATACCATTTCCAAACATTGCCTGTACGTTTTACCTTAGGGTTTAGCATGTCTGTCAGAGGGTGCGTTTAATATACTGTAAGGCGTACATAACTACAGCCACAGCTTCTCTCAGTTTATCCATCTGTTTATGAGCTGCTGGTGGTATCATGGATAGTGTCCCTCCCTTTTCTAGACTGTAGCCATAACCACAAATTACCTATTTATGCACCTGCTATCACCTTCAGTTATGCTGTACACAGACTTTCTACATATAGATATCACAGCTATACCTCAACAAATGCCCATGGAACCCCATGGTCCTTGCAGTATGCCCTTCATAAGGTTACATGATTGCTACTGCACACATACGGCCACCTGCAGTCACTGTATTTTCTTGCCAATGTGCCAAGCGTTACACACACACTTACACACACCACAACATCTGCCACACTGTCATTGACATCATTCACAAGGTTTGTTGTTCTTGTGAATCATGACTATTCTGCATTGAGATATACATCACGCTGACCACAAAGCTTGTGATCAGTATATTAATGGATATAGCACCTGCACAACAGTAATACTGTGGTGCAGCATGACATTTGTCATTAGCAGTATTAGGGATATATAATAGTACCATGGTATAGTGCTGCATTGCATTACGTGATCTATAAATGTATGTCCATTTGCTTTGGGTTACCATTTTGCTCATCAAGCAATATAACTGACCAGTTATAGTAACTTCAGGCACTATGAAATACAAGATTCCATTGCTGTGTGCCAGGCAGAGCATGATTTTCCTTCTTGAACAGTAATTTTAAGAACCATCTGCTAGGCTAGCATCGTGGTGCATTGTAGAAGGTGAATGCCTGACATAAACTTACCAAGATGATGACTGATGCCACTGTTTTCATCTGTTCTGGTGAGCAATTCCAATATCTACAAGCTTAAATACAGTGACATCAGATGGAATTACCCTGACCTGCTTTGTCAATGGGAAGCAGAGGTTTAGAAGGCACAGCCTGAAATGTAATATTATTTATTTATTTATTTATTTATTTATTCAATTTATTAACTGAATTAGAGCGTTGATCCCGTTGGACCAATTTCAGTTTATTTCAAGTGGAAAAAAATAAAAATAATTTATACAATAAACAGCAGACTAAAAGCAAAGGTATAAGTATATGCGACAGAAAAACATGATTTAAGAAGGTAGTCAACAGAACCTACTATGTACAATATTTACATCAGTTAGAACAGCAGCATGTTAGGAAGTAAAGAAGAGATGCTGTATTAAAAATGATATGTAGTATGCACTGGAGTTTAGGGAGACTAGGTTATGTGACCTAAAGCAGAGCATTTACAAGCAGCTTGTGCTATGAAATGTTCTTTAACTTATGCTCAAAAGGAGGAGTACTTAGAAAGATCTATAATATTTGAGGGATCCCTTCAGAGCTTGTAGCCATTGATAGAAAGGGTGTGGTTAGAGCATTAAAATCTGGTTTTAAGTACTTGCAAGAGAGGCACTGAGTAGCTATGAGATATAAGGTTATATGACAAAGGCTGTCTAAGTAAGCTAGAAGAAAGAGGAAGGCAAGAGTTTTCTTTCAGAAAAAGATGAGCCAAGAATTAGATTAATTCATGGCTAAACCAGTAGCCAGTTGGCTTTGACTAGTATAAGACAGTGGTGTTTGTACTTTAGGGAAAGGGTAATGAAGTGGCAGATGGAGACTGGATGGTGGTAGAGTTTCTTTTGGAGGCAGATGCTACAAAAGGTAGGCGGTACTCAAGTTGGTCTAGAAAAATCCCTTTGCCAATAGCACTTCTTTTTGGACAGGAGAAGAAAGAAGAGATTTTTCTGGCCCAAAAGATAAGTAAGTTTATCTTGTTCTCGTGTTTTTGAGATGATGATGAAAGTTAAGTAAAGGATCAATCCAAACTCTTAGGTATCTGAAGATGTTAACCTGCTCAATGGCAGTATTTATTTATTTATTTGACATTTTAGCTTTTGTCAAAAATGTTTTTTCTTTGTGTCTAAATCCAAAAGACATGTAAACCAAATGTATCCACATTTGCAACCAGCCTATACAGCGTATGTGAGTGAAACTGTGTTCCCCTGCAGCTTGATTTAGTTATTGTACTAGATTGCTGCTCAGTATTCTGTTTTTTTTAATTTAACTGCCTGCACTACCTTGAATGTAACTGTGTTTCTACAGCTCAGTTTTATTTTGTGTACTGCCAGTTCTGTGCTTTTTGTTTAATTATCAGTGATGGTGTTTATGCCATACTCACTCCCTGCTATTATATTTTTATTCTTCTCTCTCCCCCCTACCAGTGACTACATTTTTCTTCTTGTTACTCAGCCAGCTCTCCTGATCTATGTGCAGTTCCTGTATGCTATTTGGCTGCCCAGCAGTGTTTTAAAATTACTACGGACCTGATAAACTGCTTCTAGGGACTAACAAACTCCCTAAAACTGTGCATGTAGGCATCCTATCTAGTGCATCACTACCTAGATGTTAGAGAAGTTAAATATTTTACTACTTTGTCTATCACCAAATACTGTCTAGCTTTCACTTATATGTCCTGTATTTTTACTACTTACAAAACACCAGTAGTGACTGCTGAGATCACCCCATACTAGTAATACCCTTAAAATATCTCACTCCTTGAAACTTTCTGTTCTCCCCTGTCTCTGTATGAGCATCCTGCAACTGAAAAGCCCATCTCACTGTGAACTTACATAGCTTTCACTGCCATAATCTATTCCTTGTTTTTTTTTTTTTTTTGTTATTTTACTCTTTTCTCCCATTCTAATCTCATTCTTACCTCTATTGATTGTTTCTATACATGCTTACCTTTCTAGGCTCAGCTCACTTCATTCATCCTTGCTACACCCCGGCTCACTCCACCCCCCCTTACCTACCCCCATTCCCACCCACCCCCTCATTCATTACATTTATAATCTATACCCATTGTTCCAGCCTCCTCTTCTAGTAATTATCCAATCCTGGCTTTCCCCTCCCCCATCTTAGCAGTCTACTCTCTCATCTTCACCTCCTCCACTCTAAATCCACTTCCCACCTGTTGCACCTTAAATACTTGTATACTGGCTTATTGACTACTAAGTTCTACTTCCTATAGATACTGAATAAATACTACTAATTACTATCACTACTTCTAAAATAAACCTCACCTTCTTACATATCATCTGATATAACTACATACTTCTACCTCTCCTCTACTCATGTGTCTCATTCACTTTAGATCCCCCCTCTACCCCATGACCATCCTACTACTCTATTTCTCATGAATTTCCTGCTATCATACAATACTTAATCACCTGCATGCACCTTCCACACTTACATCTCCATTACTCCACAAGGAACCCTCCCTGCCCTTCCTAATATTCCCTTTTCTTTTCAATTCCTCACATACTCATCTCCACAAATACACAATATTCACTCACTCAAATACATCCCCTAAACCTAAATGCAAATCATAAACTTTCTACCATTACTTTTTAAATCATCCCCACCCTCAAACTCCCTACTATTAGATGGTGATATCCACCCCAAACCTGGCACTTTCATCACACTTACTAAAACCTCCAACCCAACTAAACATTGCTCTGTATATGCTATTAACATACAGAGTCTACCCAGAAATGTTGCAGAGCTACATTCTTGGGTAACCCACTACTCTCCTGAAATCTTAGCCCTATCAGAAATGTGGTTAAAACCACACATCTCTGGTACAGAAATACTACCTCCCCACTAAAATATATACTGCCTTGATAGAATTTCCAAAAAAGGTGGAGGAGTAGCAATTATGTACCCCGAGCACCTCACCTTATCCCCACACCTATAACACTGCCTAATTTCCACCCAGCTGAACTACTACTTCTTAACTGTCACCTCAATTCCCCCCCAAAAAATTGCCATTGCAGTTATATATGTATACCACCAGGAAACAACATTCCCTTCCTCAAGTGTATCCTATCCTGGATCTCACTGCATATCCACTATGAGACCATACTACTCAGAGATGTTAATATTGTCAGGCAAATATTATCTTCTTCCTCCTCTTCCCTCCACATTAGCTTCCACGGCTTCCACCAACTTATTACAACCTCTACTCACTTCAGTAGCAATAATACTAAGTGCTCCACCTTAAATTAGATTCTCACCTCTGAACCTTCCCTTTATCACAACCCCAGTACCCTACCTGACTCCTTAGGTGACCATCTCCTTATATGAATCCAAAGAAATTCCTCCCAAGTGCCTAAATACCACCAATACAGATACTGTCACAACCTTTCTTCATTCAATGCTGAAATATTTAATAACATGCTTATTTCTATTAACTGGAGCCAAATGAAATACCTTCCCCTTAACGATGCTGTTCTAACTTTGAATCACACATTCCATGAAATCCTTGACTCTGTAGCTCCTTTAAGAAAAAAATAAATCAAATCAACATTCTCTCCTTCCTTGACTCTCCAAAGATGCCATAACTCTCATGAAACAAAGAGATTAGTATTGGAAACAAATGCTGAAAACTAAATCTACAACACTGTTACAAAGATATAGAGAACTCCGTAACCTATCAAAAAACAAATCAATAGAGACAAGAAAAGAATTCTATTATAATGCCCAATTCACCCATAATTCTAACCCAAAAAATTCTGGTACTCCATCAATAAAATTTTACATCCTGGCCAACCTACCACCCCCACCCCCATCCCAAATAATCTCCCCAAGAAACTGCCACCTTACTAAATTCACATTTCACTGAATCAATTCAAAAACTAACCAAAACCTGCCAAAGTCAAATCATGTCTCATACTACATGCAATGCAACCAAAAACACTCCCTTCTCACCACTTACATAAAGTCCCTTCTACTAAAACTAAAATCATGCTCTCCCTCAACCAACAACCTTCCTCCACTCTTTCTTAAACTTGCAGCCCACTCTATAGCCTACCTTGTCTCAATCCTAGTAAACAGATCTATCCAAAAATCCACTGTCCCAGATATATGGAAATCTTTCTATACCATACCTCTACACAAAGGAGGTAACTCCACAGACCCATCAAATTGCATACCCATTGCCACTCTGTCCTCTCTCCAAAATCCTCAAAAAATGTATTCATAACCAGCTTCTTAAGTACCCAATCAATAAAAGCCTACTGACCCCTTTTCAACATGGCTTCAGGCCTAATCAAAGCACTTCCATTGCCCTCCTATCTTTTACTCACACTGTTGCTGAAGCCAGGGACAAAAACCATCTTGTATCTTGCCTTTTCCTCCACCTCTCTAAAGCTTTTGATATTGTCTCCCATTCCAAACTACTTGCTAAACTAACTGAACTTAACGTCTCTCTCCCACTGCCTCTCCCACTACTATTCAATGGTTCTCAAACTATCTTTCAAACAGGCTCCAGTATGTCAGATGGCAAATCACCTGTTTCACTTTCCTACCTATCTAGACTGGTGTTCCTCAAGGCTCTATCCTTGGCCCTCTCCACTTCAACATCTTCACTAATAATCTACACTCCTCCTGCACCACTTCTACCCCCATTCGCTATGCTGACAACTCAGCTCTCATCTCTACTTCTGACAATATATCTAGCCTTCTGTCCATCTCTCAAAATACATTCTCATCTGTGGAAAAATGGCTAATTGACCACCAAGTTATACTTAACCCCAAAAAGACTAAGCTCCTACTATTCCTCCCCAAGTCCCTCTCCCACCACAAATCCACATTCACTATTTCTTCTCTCAATCAAACCTGAACTGTACACCAAGCTACTAGGTACTATAATTGATGACCAGCTCAAATTCAACATCCATATTCAACACTGTATTAAAAAAGAACTAACCAGAAACTAGTTCTTCTCTATAGAAATAAAAACATTCCTTTCTCCTAACACCAAACCAACCCTAGCACAAGCCTTCCTTCTTCCATGTCTACTCTAGGCCTCACCTGTCTTTACTCATCTCCAATCATCCCTACTAACAAACTTGAGCAAACCTATAACAATATAGCTAGATTCACCTGCAATCATACATATAAATCACATCTTTGCCTTCCCCTAAAACAACTTCATTGGCTTGAATTCCCCCAGATCCTTCTTCTTTCCCAGCTACAGTTTACACACTCCCTACTAAATAAACCCTCAGCCTGTCCCTTTCTTTCTTCCATAGCATCCCTTTATATCCCAGCTCATTCACTCCATAACTTTGATCAGAGCCTTCTAGACATCTATAAACCAAGCTCCTGTGCAAAAACTCAGTATCTCTAGCCTGGAATAGGCTTCCTCCTAACATCTGTAGCATTAATAGTAGCAGCTTCTTTAAAACTGAAGTTAAAAACTATTTCCTGAACTCAAGATCATACGCTTGCCACAGTCCTCTTTAACTTTCATTTCCTCTCTAATTGTTATCTTTCACCTCTCTTCTACTTTTCAGAATATGCTGATCATAATCTCTCCATTCTTACATATGCAAATCTAACTTGCTGTCCCCTGAACATCGACTCTCTGTACATGCTAAAAAAAAAAGTTTGCTGCATTTTATATTTCATGTACTTTGTTTAGTTGTATATTTTATGTACATTTTTGTACCTGATTTCTTTATTTTTACAATGCATATATTTTGTATCTTTTGAATTCTTTATTTGTAATTTCATAAATCTATATGTTGTATGCTGGAGCTTGTCTACTCCGGTCTCCACTAACAGGGCTACTTGGCTCAGTCGGACTAAGCCAGTCGACAAATGCCAAATAAATAAATAAATAAACAAATGTTGAATTGAGTGGGTTGTGTGGCTGAAGTGAAAGATAACATCATCAGCATATAGTAAGATTTTATGTTGGGGAAAGTCAAGTGTAAGCTTATTTATAAAAATGGAGTAAAGAAGAGGGGTCAGTATGGAGCCTGAGGGACTCCTTTAACTTGGGGGCTGGAGGCTGATGTACTGTTGTTAAACATCAGTTGCGTAGGTAATTTTGAAACAATGGAATAGCATCATGGCTAATCCTGATGTCAGTGCGGTGGTTAAATAAGATTGGGTGGTCAACCAAGTCAAAGGCTCTGGTAAGGTCTATACATATGTCTGCAGTAAGGAGGCTTTTGCCCATAGCTAATAGGTTGTGATCAGTGAAGGTCCAAAATGCAGTGGAAGTGCTGCAGCTGGACCAGAAGCCATATTGCTTGGAAGAGAGAAGGCAGTATTGGCTTATGTAATTTGATAGTTGATTATAGACCAGTTTTTCTAAGGTTTTCTTAAGGGCTGGCAGGATGGAGATTGAGTTGTAATCACTTGGTAGCTTGAGGTTGGATGCCTGGTGGAAGATATATGATTTTGCTATTGTCCATATATTGAGTATACACTTTTGAGTTAAGAAAAGATTGTAGATATGTAGTGGAGGAGTAACAATGTACTCACTACATTTGAATATAAACCAGGGAGAGAGGGTGTCTATCCTTACAGATGAACCAAGTTTTAGGTTTTCAAGATGAGGTGTAATATCTTTGGTTATGACATTTCTAAAGTAAAAGAGGGTAATATAAGGGGGGTGAGAGAGAGGTTGATGGAGGTAATGACGTATTTGAGCTGCTGGAGGGCAGGGTGGATAAGTGAGTACTAAAGGCTGAGGATGAGAGAGAAGAAGAAGAAAAGTGAGCACTAGAAGGAGTTTATTATACGCCTTTTCCCACAAGTAGCCCTATGAGTGCATACTTTCACATTAGTAGTGAAGAAGCAACAGGTTAACATGGTTGAATGCTGTACAAGGTGGGAGCAACCGGCCCAACAGTGGGATGTGCATTATATCTGTGCAAGTCATATGACTTTATTTGCATTTGTTTTACTTTTGTGTGTAGTGATTTTTTTATCTGAAAAAGTCTTTGTATTTAACAAGATGAAAAGCGCTTAATGTTCATGGTGTATTTTTTAGTATAAGTTTAAAGAGTGAATTTACTTTGTCCTCTGCCTTTTGTTTGCCATTCTTTGGTTTTTGGACTTTTGTGTAATTATTTTTACCATTGTGCCATTTGTCTACAGATCCATTTGTGGAAGAGAAAGAGGTGAGGTTACACTCATCTTAGGCTGCACAAGGCAATGCATCTGCTTCTGGGTCAACAGTGAACACTAAGTCTGCTTCTTATCAATATGATAATGGCTCTCAGGAGGGTGGCAAAGGCTCCTTTTCTGAACCTTGTCTGTCTGGAGAAGTCTTCCCTGGTCTATTGGTTTTATTTGTGGACAAATGTCCACAACCTTAACAATGCGCAACATATTCCAGCAAGACTTTTTTACCATGAAACCAGCAGGCCAACCCATCATGCCACAGGGAAGAAATTAAAATATATCAAACTATAAAACTGGCTACACTCGTTAGAGATTTCTGTATTTATTTCCCACTGGGCTTGCTTCACCTTCTGCCTTAGACGGGCACTAACCTCTTCTGATTTTAGTGTTTTCTTTTCCTTTTGTGTATATCCACATTCCTTGTCTATTGTCCATCCATGTCAATTACAACATATCCACCCTCTGTATGTTGTATCCATTTGTTCTCCTCCCAAGCATTAGTATGTCTACTGTCTCTGTCTGTTTTTTTTGGAATCTGGCTCTGGGTATGGTTGGTGTGAGTTCACATTGCCTGAGGGAATACTTTCAGTCAGGGAATAAGTTTTTGGGATGTGAAGCTGCATATGGGTTCTTCAACAAAGCTCTACAGAAGTAAAGAAAATTGTTGTGAATTTTTAACCTTTTTATTTACTACAAAAAGAACCTCTGCTCATTAAAACTTACAAATGTAACACCACTTATTTTGTCAGGGCAAGGTAAATAATAATGATTTTGCTAGCTTGATCACAGTTCTGTTTTTTTCATGTGTATACATGTCTCACAAATAATAAATGTAACAATATGTGTTAACTAAACAATATAGTATATGGGATTCAGAAAGGTTTACCAAAAAAGTGTAGGCTTACCATGGCTGTTTCCCCAACAGTAAGCCTTTCAAATTCTTAGACTGCCATAACACTGAGATTTTCTACTAGTGGGGGCTTCAGTGCAGATCGTGGTCTTGAGGGCTGAGCTATATAATAATTTGGTAATTTATAGGAGGGGCTTATGCTAATTACTTATGTGTTCTCCCCTGGAAATACCATTGATTGTCTATATGCACTATTGTGTGAGTCTGAAAATCATGCAGCATTGTAAAATTTCAATGTTAGAGGAAAAAATGAACTTTGTCAAAAGATGGGAGTCACAGTGCAAGTAATTCAGAGATGACATGAGATTGTGGTCTGTTTGTGTATGGAAATGTCTGAAGGGGCATATATGAAGCTGTGTGTGTGTCTGTGTGTGTGTGTGTGTGTGTGTGTGTGTGTGTGTGTGTGTGTGTGTGTGTGTGTGTGTGTGTGTGTGCTGTGTACTACATGAACTACAAAATGAATTGGCACCTCACCTAAGTGTCATGTTTAATCATACCCTCACCTCAGGCTTCGTGCCCACTGAGTGGCGCACAGATACAGTTACCCCACTCCACAAGAGGGGATCCGCCTTGGATCCTGGGAACTACTGCCCCATCAGTCTGATGAGCCTGATCTGCAAGGCCATGAAATGTACTAGCATGGAACTTATAAACAAAGATATTGGCAACCTTCAAACACTGGACCCCACCCAGTTTGGGTTCGTGAGGGGCCGATCTTGTCTCCTGAACCTGATTGACTTCTTCAAATCAATCTCCAGAGCCGTGGATGATGGTAAGGCAGTCCACACAGCCTATCTGGACCTTGCCAAGGCCTTTGACACCATCCCCCACCCTGGAATCATAGATAAACTTATTAAGCTGGGCATTAATCCCTACGTCACTCAATGGGTTGCCAAATGGCTTACTGACAGAACCCACACTGTAAAAGTAGCTGACTCCAAATTCAGCTCCAGACAAGTGACAAGTGGAGTACCTCAGGGTACAGTCCTGGGACCGCTCTTGTTTGGCATCTACTTCTCTGATGTACAGGCCAATACTAAGGGACTCTGGCAAACAAAGTTCGCAGATGACTGCAAACTGGGAGCCGTTATTGAATCCCCAAATGATGTGGATACTCTGCAAAAGGGCCTTACAGTAACAGATGCTTGGTGCCAGAGCCATGGGCTCAAGCTCAATGCCAAGAAATGTATAGTTATCCCCTTTAGAAAAAAACATGTACACGTGAATTACCACATAAGTGGCAGTACACTAAACACTGAAAGTGTGATAAGAGACTTAGGGACACAGGTGGACAGTGGTTTCATCTTCAATAACCATATTGCTACAACAGTCAGGAAATCCTTCTATGTGGCACACCTCATCACTAAGGGCTTTTCATCCAGAAGAAAGGAGGTAATTGTCCCACTGTACTCATCCCTCATTAGATCCATTATAGAATACAATGCCCCATTTGGTATGTACCTGTCAAGACATCTGCAACAACTGGAAAGGCTGCAGAAATACCTCACTAAAAGAATTACAGGCCTAAAGCAGATGCCCTATGCTGACCACCTTAAAAAACTCGATATATACTCTGTTGCATATTGTCTACTCAGAGGCGATCTCTGCTTAACATACAAGGTCATGTCAAACCCAGAGCTATTGGACATGCTACACTTAAAGAAATCCCAATCCCTCAGAGCTACATGCTCCAGGGATCTAAACGTTATCATCACAATAAACAAAACATGCTGGAGGGATAGGTTCCTGACCCAGAGACTCCCCCGACTCTGGAATAGACTGCCCATACATGTCAAGCAGAGCGCCTCCGTGGCCCTCTTCAAAAGGAACCTTGAAGAATGGATGGGAGAAAGTAAATTCACCCTGGGGATCATGTCAGTCACCCTGCTAGACAGGGGTCCAGGGAAGTAAATACTGTGGGAAGAAATAGCCAGGGAATTTTTATGGCTAGGCTTGTATAGGGCCTAGGGCTGATAGCCTAGTACCAACCTATGAACCTATGAACCTGTGTGTGTGTGTGTGTGTGTGTGTGTGTGTGTGTGTGTGTGTGTGTGTGTGTGTGTGTGTGTGTGTGTGTGTGTGTGTGTGTGTGTGTGTGTGTGTGTGTGTGTGTGTGTGTGTGTGTGTGTGTGTTTGTGTGTGAGGGTGTGTGAGAAGGAGGGTTGCTTTTTCTTATATGATGCATGGGCAACTAGGGAGAACACTACTGCTATCAGGTTTGACAGCGCTAGTTTTGGTTAAAGTGTGATTCAGAGACATGCTGATGAGCCAGTAATGAGGAGGTATTTCTCAGTGCAGCCATGGCTGTTTCTGCACTGCATTTTCTCATCTTCATAATAATTGACCTACCTTGTGGCAAGTGACTACCATGAGCAGTGAACCATTTTTTGAACACAGCCAATACTCAACATCTACAAATAAAACATATTCTGACTCTTTAGTCCTTTCATAATTAAGGTATTCTCTGTATCATTTTGGACATTTTTGCACTTTTTTGATCACAGACTATTATCATTAGTTCAGATTGCAGACATATGCCAGTGATCTAGTTTAATTTCTTATTTTATTCTGCTGATAGAGAAAATATCTGCCGTTTTAGGAAATGTGTTTGTTTCTCTTTTATTAGTGTCTTGACTGTAAAAATAAAGTGATCAAAAGGTTTTAGTTATACAGCTTTCATGCAAGGTAGCTTCTCCCTGTATCATCACATCTCAGTTATAAAGCAGCATTATATCAAAAGGGAATAAAACCTATTGCTCTGTTTGGGCATCACACATTTAGATGCTAACTATGTTTTAGAGAACATTATGTGAGTGATAAAAATCTGAATCAAAGGCTGAAAGAATATCCAGCTGTAGGGCTCTGAAAGCGTTTGAATCCTTAGCTGAATTTTTTAATGTGTATATGTGTCTTTTTGCATGCGTGCATGCGTGCGTGTGTGTGTGTGTGTGTGTGTGTGTGTGTGTGTGTGTGTATGCATACACTTGCATATACATGCCTGTCTTTCTTGGATAAACTCAGTAAATATTCTGTTAACATATATACAAAATAAAGAAACATTACTTTTATTATTTAATAGATTTTTCTTTGAAATAAATAATTCCTTATAAAAAATAAATTAGTTTTAATGTATCTAGGCTATGAGTCGTTCGTATTCACATACTTAGGATTCTCACTGTAGTAATGTCAGGATGGCATCTTCTCCTATGCTTCCCTTACACCCATTTATAAGAGAGAAACACACAATGAGCTTTAGCAATAAAATGAAGAAATGTATCAGTAGAATGAAACACTTAGAGAAAATAAAAAGAAAAGGCATTTCATGAAGTGGAATGTGTATTCCTGCACAGGATTTCCTAAGCATCACTGCCCTTTGGGATGTGAATAGTGCAGTCACAATTTACACCAAGGCTAGTGTGAAATCCAAAGTCACATGCTAATGGTGTGATCCATGGCATCAACAATGTGACAGCAGATTACAAAAATTCAGAACTGCTAAACAGAAAATCAAAATCTGCATATATAACAACCGTAGGAAAAGAAAAGTAAAAAATGAGACACAATGAAGGATGGCATTTCAAGACTTGGTGCCATCCATAAAAATGAGCACATATATTTTCACTTATGATACAATGTCAGACTATGCATGTAGGCCAGGAAAAATACAATTTTTTTTGCAATCTGAACAAATCTATATTTTGCCTTATTTTCCACGGAATCTGCTTAATTTCTATGATTAGTTGAGATTATTTGACCAGAACAAATCAAATGCAACTAACACATGTTTACTGTCAAGGATAAAGAATTATATCTCTGAGGATTCATTGTTGCCAGAATCCAACGTGAAAGTTGGAGTATGCAGTAAAAGTAACATTCTCAACTGTATAAGATAATCAGTTGCCTAGAACTTATGATTATCATTTAGGCAATATTCTATTTGAATCTGTTTCTGGCACTGATAGTAAAAAAATGCCCTGTAATTCAGAAAGGCATAAAATATTGTGCTAACCTGTCCTGAACAGATTTTCACAGTGCATTATGTTTGAGTGAGTAAAAAGATCCCTGTACTTCTACAGCAGTATGAAAGCACTGGCCTATAGTGCAAGCGACGGCTGCATGCAAATGCAGCACTCGTGTGTGTGTGTGTGTGTGTGTGTGTGTGTGTGTGTGTGTGTGTGTGTGTGTGTGTGTGTGTGTGTGTGTGTGTGTGTGTGTGTGTGTGTGTGTGTGTGTGTGTGTGTGTATGTGTGTGTGTGTCTGAGTGTGAGTGAGTGTGCATGTTTGACTATGCCTGTGTTGGGTGGGATATTAAGGGGAACCACTAGTACATCTGAGTGTGACAGCACAGTCCCCAGGATTCAGTAAGCTTCCTTGCAGGAATAGCTTATTCCTGCATGGAAATGACCATTTAAGAGCAGCACGGCAGTGTGCCATGCTTAGTTATGAAGGCATGCTGCCTCTGCTCCTAAATGGACATAGAGCATGGACGCATGTAGGGGGTGTGTCTGAGAGCAGACCTCTCACAATATACATGCCCCTGCACTCCAGAATTGCCGTTCGGCAATTACAATGAGCGAGAACGCTCATAGGGGTCTGTAAGGTTGCCAGCATTTCAAATGCTCAAAGTGGGACATTTGTGGTACAAATGTCAGATTTGCAGGCCGAAACATACCCATGGCTAGTACAAAGGACAGAACTTCACATCTTTGCCTAAATGAAAGCTTATTCTTGTAGTATTTTAGTTGCTTATTCTGTTTCTTATAACATATAGGTGTTTCAGATACAGAATAACTGTTTTATGCAACTATTACATAAAATATAGGAAATAATTCATGTTGCAGGACAAAACACACCCACAGCCATTGCAACAGTCAAAGCCCAACTTCCCAGGAAAACCCTACGCTCATAGCAACTGAAACATGCTAGGATGTCTGCCAAATGTGCAGATGCATGCAGAAATCCACAGCAATAAGTGAAACCTGTCCCTTCCTAGAGAAAATAACACTAGAATTTTTTTTTATCAAATAGATTAAATTTAACCATAGGTGTGCGGGTTTGCCCATTGCTTAGCTATGCATACTGTAGCTTAAATAGCACAAGAAGATAAATAGCAAGATACATTCAGTAGCAACAATACTGCAATAGTGTAGTGGTCAGAGCATTCACTTTGCCAAACAGACATTCCCAGTTCAATCCTCACTGTAGTATATTCCATTTTCCATGTGAAAGCAATTCATGAACATTGTTTTTGCTGTATAACCTACTAAATAACATATATTTGTGAACTGGAGTACTGCATTAAGTGAAGATGTGAGATGTCATTGTAATAATGTGGTAAAATCCACAGATAAACACAAGTGCCCCATACAGTGTACATACACATGAATCAGGGATACTAAACAAAGTTATAATGTGTAATGAATGATGCATCCGTGCCATACAGCAAACAGTGTAAAAAATGTATAAAGTGTCCAAATCTACCACTTTCCCCAAACCCATGTTTCATTTCTTTCTAAATTAGTGCATGGGTAAGCGAGAATAAGCACTTTTAAGCAGTAGTAAGCAGGTTTAAGCCTGTTTGCCTGGGGGTAAGCAATGCCTACACAGGATAAGCAATTTAAAGGCTAACTGAGTGTAAGAAAATGCAACCAGAAGTTAGTGTTGCTTACCATCATGCAAACCTGCACAAACCTGCTTACAACTGCTTAAAAGTGCCTTTATCACTCTGTATCCAACAGCCCCTGTTCTGCCCAGCAACAAAATAAACATCCCTTACAAGTCTTGAACCCATTACCCTGTACACTATAGTCAGAGCAGTTAACCAGTAAGCCATTACAACTGTACATAAAACTGAGGTATACCCAAACAGATCCTCACTATAGCAAAATCACACTTTATATGTGAAAGGAATCTATAAATGGTTTTATGTTGTATAACCTACTAAATAACATATAAGTCCAGATGTGAGGTGTCATTGTAATAAAGTGGTGAGATCCCCCGATGAATGCAAGTACCCCATACAGTGTACGTACACATGAATCACAGATGCTAAACAAATATACAACATGTAATGAATGATAAATCAAAGCCAAACAGCAAATAGTGTGCAACTTTAAAAATAAGCAATGCTACTCATTGCACACCTCTGCTTACCAGGTGTAAGCAATGTGTAGCCCAGCTAAATCAATTTGCCCATTGGTATGCCCCTTTAAGCAATGCCAACCTTAGGTACGCAGGTTTGCCCATAGCTTAGCATTTTCAAAACCATCCAATCATGGCAAAGTGTGGGAAATCGGCCCTATTTAAACCCCACAGGTGGGAATACATCTCATAACTGATTGCAGCTTCCTCCTGTAGGTACAATGGTTAGTGTCAGGGAAGGATCATGCTTCAGAGTGCAGTGCTGGGGCATCCAGGAGTCCAAGGTCATGGCAGGACTCCTGGTAAAAGACCATGAAGAGAGACTGTTACAGGGCCAGTACCAGGTTTCCCAATATAAAGCAAAAGCCTGGGACCATCTCGCCCTTGACCTCACCAGTGCCACTGGCATCCCACAAACTGGTGAACAGGTCAGGCATCACTATGCCAACCTGAAATGGAGGAAGAAGGAGCTCTTGGATCAGTGGATCCAAGAAGCTAGACAGGGTGATGTTCCAGCAGTGTGTAAGTACTCATTCTACTACCTGTTAAATAATTGCCATCTCATGTATATTATGGGGGTCTATATTAAATCAGCGAATGCTTAAAAAAGTGAATGCTGATTTATCGATCCCATGTAAGCGAAAGCTTACAATCCCGAACACTGAGAAGAGCGATTTTTTTCCAAGGAAAAAAAATCTCTGTTCCAAAAAAGAAAAAGAAAAACTTATAAAACATTACATACCCGCCCCTACTTAAAATTATCAACTCCATGATTGCACTACACTGACGAAAATGGCAAAATAATGAAGGCAGCCAAGCAATTGCTTTCCCAGGGAAAGAATTCATTTATATGCCGTTTCGGTAATTTGCTGTTTCATGCTTGAAAGCTCGATCAAGACGCATTTGAAAAAATGTGTCTTCGATCATATAATAGGGAACCTATTATGGATAGGTATGGCTAAATATTCCTCTTATGTCTCTGACAGCGGCAATGGACCAAGCTGTGAATCAGGAAGCCCATGTGTGTAGGCTGCAGAGGCTGTGTTGCAAGGCAGGTTAGTAATAATCTTTATGTACTGTCATAAGAAATAAATCTAAAAGTAGTGGAAAGTTAATGACAGTATAAAACCTGTACTGTGTATGGGATGTACTGAATAAACCAGACAATATGGCAGGAAGAGTTTCATATAGATTGTTTGTAAATAAAAGGGTAACAGCCTAGCAATAAAGGTCTAACTCCTGGACTGCTTGTGTTTACTGTAGTATCATATGGTAATGTAGTGTTGCATTCTCTTAATAGTACTGTTGTATTAAGCACTGTTACCTACACTGTACTACATAAATAAAATGTGTAGGAATGTCTGTATACGACTGTTGTAATCACAAGGTCATATTGTACAACTGAGGGAGACTTACACAGAAAACAGTGAAAAGATACACAACAAAATCCAAAGAGCACACTCAACTGAGACATAAACTGTTGTATTTTTAGCACACACAGCCATGGTTCAAATCCTGGGAGTGGTAGTAAGTTGTATGCAGACTCATACCCCTCAACTGTACAGATTTTGTCAGACAGTTCAGATAATTGCCTTAAATTTCCTGCCTGTCACCCTGGCAAATCAGTGGGATGATCCCAAAAGTTTAGGCAACAAATAATGACATACAACTGATTGTCAGACATCATAACCATCAGAAATATATATATATATAAGAATAAACCTGTCACTCTACAACTCACCAAAATGTTATGAGAGTAATATGCAAAGTATGTCCCATCTCTACCCCCATGTTGTGAAGCTATGACCAGAGTGTGTGCAGTAACAGAGTGAGATGTATGTGCATAATAATAACGTGGAATCTGGTAATATGTGTGGCAACATTCAGGTAGTGTTAACAATCATTCCCTCCACAGGTCTGTCAGATAAGAAAACTGTGCCTGGATATAAAAGATTGAAATTATTGACTGGTACTGTTTACTCTGGTATTGTATGGTATTTTTAGTGTTGCAGTTTCTCTGAATAATAATGTATTACTCATCACTGTCACCCACACTGTGCTACATAATAAAACTGTCTAGGAATCCCTGTATAAGACTGTTGTAATTACAAGGTCATATTGTAAAACCACGGGAGACTTATAGACAGAAATCAGTGAATAGATACACAGCAATATCTAAATAGCACACTCAACTGTGATGTATACAGTTTTATTTTTAGCAGACACAGCCATGGTCCAAATCCAGGGAGTGGTAGTAAGCTGTATGCAGAATCATACCACTCAACTATACAGATTTGTTCAGAATGTCCAGAGAATTGGTCTATATCTGCTGCCTGTCCCTCCTGGCAAATCACTGTGATGATCTCTGGAATTTAGGCAGCTTTTAATGACATATAACTGACTGTCAGACCTGTAAGCATTTAGAAAATGTATATGAAAACAAACCTGTCATTGTAGCACCTCACCAAATGTTTATGAGGCAATTGTCAAAATATGTCCCAGTTTCACCTGCATGTTGTCAAGCCTTGACCAGAATGTGTGCAATAAAATATAGAGTTATGTGCATACCATTAACCTGGACTCTGGGAATATGCTTAGAAACAGTCAGGTAGTGTTAACAAACAATACCTCCACAAGTATACCAGGTAAGATGTGTATACTGCAGGTAAAACACAGTGCACATATATAGTTGTTTACAAACATACCACTGTCCAAACCAAGGCCATAGGGTAGTGTAATAATACCTGTAAGGTACAGATTACAGCACTGACTAATTGATTAAAAAAGTAATGAGAATTACAGGGATATACAAGTTGTTAATTGACATCTCTCTCCCACCCTCCAAATCTGAAACAATAATCTAAATACACAACTTAAAGGGTATGTGTACAATTAAATCTATTGTTTGGACATATGTCCTATTGTTTGATAGATATTGAAATGTATTTCTATGCATGTGCCATGTTGAAATACTCCCACATTGGTGGCATGCTGCCATCAATGTAACCTGCATGCTGTTGTAATGGCCACTGTGGTTCCATATATATACATATGTTCTGTTTGCTATGCAGCTGTTCCATATCTGGCGTTTTGGGTTATTGAAATATCTATGCATGCTGTTATACCTAATTCTGGAATGTGTTGCCTATTACTAACCCACATATGTTGTAAAATTGAACAATCATAGCACATTTGGGATGGCCAGTCCCAGCGACGCCACCTCTCCCACCTCATCTGACAGTGGCACTGAGCACCAGCACATCTGGGGCCCACCCTGGGACCTACCCATCTGCTGGTCCTGCACCACCTTCAAGTGGAACCGCCTCAGGGGATAGGGCTCAACCCCCCCAAGAGTGACCATGGAAAGGAAACTGTCACCCATCATCAGGTCCTGGGTCTGGTGCATAGCAAGCTCCACAGGGGGTTCAAAGATCAGCTGCTCCAGCTTGAGGGCCGCATGGTGCATTTAGAGGGTCAGCCTGCCCCTCCTACCCAGCCCCCAGCACAGCCACCTTTGGGGCCATGAAGGTGCAGTGGTGAGTGCCCATGGGTGTGGACCTTAGTTCCATTGTTTCCATTTGGTGGCTCATGGGCTCCCGACTTCCAAACACTTCTCCCCATCCAAGGTGTTTACCCCCCACATGTGTCATATACCTCCATTGTATGCTGTCTTGTCTGTCATTCTACCCAACCTGCCTCCCCAAATATACCTACTATCCTTCTCTAATGTCCCACTCTAACCTTAAAAAAAGAGCAATCTGTTCCCAAAAGAAAATCTCGTCCCATACATAGCTGCCCATTTCACACATGTGTCCACTGGACAAATGTAATCTGGTCTAATTGGTTTCACAACATATTATTGTTGTCCTCACCTCTCTCTCAAGGGTATGAGTGCCAAAGTCTTCCTTCAAATCCGTGTATATGCACAGCCATTGCTGTAGAAGAAATGGGCAGCTATGGACCTTCCCTACACCTGTCCTGCACATCCCTGGCTATTTTCCCTGCTGCCTTTCCCTCTTTGTGCCCCTTTGCCACCACTTTCCTATCACCCCTCTTTCTTTTCTTTTAAAGAAATTAGCATGGGGATAAGTGGAAGTAAGCACTTTTAAGCAGCAGTAAGTGGGTTTAATCCTGTTTGTGCAGGGGTAAGCAATGTGCACACAGAATAAGCAATTTTAAAGCTAACTCTCTGTAAGCATATTGAATTGGAAGTTAGCATTGCTTTCCATTGTGCAAACCCACGCAAACCCGCTCACAACTGCTTAACAGTGCCTTAATATCTCTGTATCCAACAGCCCTTGTTCTTCCCAGCAACAAAATAAACAGCCTTTGCAAGTCTCGAACCCAGGACCCTGCATACCATAGCCAAAGTGATTTATCACTAAGCCATATCAGGAATAAATAGCACTGATGTTTTCTCAAAAATATCATCGAGCACAGTCATTCAACAGTAGAGGAAATGCATATATAAACGTATTTATATATATATATATATATATACATATATATACGTATATTTATATATATATAAACACACACACACACACACACACACACACACACACACGCACACACACACACATGTATACATCTATACACACACACATATATATATATATATATATATATATATATATATATATATATATATATATATATATATATATATATATATATATGTCTACATATATATATATATATATATATATATATATATATATATATATATATATATATATATATATATGCCTATATATATATATATATATATATATATATATATATATATATATATGATTCCTATTATATAATCGAAGACACATTCTTTCAAATGTGTCTTGACTGAACTTGAAAGCATGAAACAACATTTTTTTTCCCATGGAATATGCCTAGTAACATGCCACAACACTGAGGGAGTTGCAGGAATGTCTAGCAAATACTGGCTATGCAGTACCTGTGTTGGCAATTGCCTGGACTCTGCATAAGTGTGGCCCATGGATTAGGGTAATCAGATGGGACATTTGTACCACAGGAAATATCAGCCAGGCCTCTCTACAGGTAGTGTACATAACAGCAAAAATCCCCCAAAGACATACATTGCAGTGTGTACTGGTGTACCAAGACCACGTTGGAAACATACAGACAGTATCAATTAAGGTACATGTGCTGCCCAACCAACAACTCACCCCACCTCAGTCCCAATATCCCCATCTGTACCTTGCTGATGCCACTGTACACCTGTATGTTTGCCATTCATTAGCAGGGACTAGGCCCATACACATGGTGTTCAGAGTTTGTGACACTGCAAAATGATACACATGTGTAGGCCATAGTTGTAAAGCATCTGCAAAAAGGCTGAGGATGGAGAGGGGTGTCATCCTGAAACACAACAGTGCACTGAAGCAGAGATCCAAAGCTTGCTAAGAATGGCTGCATGTGCACACAGTCAAGGTCATGAATTGTGGCAGACATAACCCTGACCCCACAACAGCACTATGTGACCTCCAAGGGCTGTGCACATGAGTTGACCTTGCAATCATGCAGAGCTGGGGGACATTTGTAGGGCAGAGTGACCAAATGCTGCAAATGCAGATGGTCCATGCTAGTATACCCCTTCCAGGAATAGTGTCTGCTGTAGTACACATAACAGTTCGTGCAACAAACCATCATAAGGGTGTGCACACATATGCACCCAAAAATTCTAGGCATCTCAATCAGCATCTGCACAACTAACAGATTTGTTTGATACTACAGGTCTTATGTCACATACCAGGTTCATGTAATGTTAACATATGCAGTAATGTGGCCCCATGGCATATCAGGGAAGAGGGTGCCATATCAATAAGGGTGTGTACACTCCCCATAGCCACAGTAAGGTTTGAAGATTGTCAGTGTAATTGTATTTTATTGGCCATACATGCACCACTAATGATGAGATCTGTAAATCAGACATCAGGCATTCACAAATGACATCTGTCTACATATCTTCCCAGGTATGTGATGGACAAACGCATAGGGGCTGTGAGCAGCAGAGCAAACATAACTGACACACATATACACATTCAGCAATGGTGTGTACACCTGTGAGGTATGGCGCACAGTACATGTCAGGGTGCTGATCAGGTGCACAGCAATACTGTGTACATGGGTGCAGTGTGTTCCAGGGGAAGGGCCGTCACCTACTAACACAACCCATGCATTACAGAGGTGTATAATGTTGGTAACAGGGATTGACTATAGCTGTACTGCATGCTGTTGAGTGCCATATGTCATGCATGTTGACAGATGGGTAATGAGAGGTCTGTGTGCAATATCTTTGTGCAACCTCACCTGTAAGTATGTGTGTATGTGTGGGGGGTTAATTTGTCTGTAAGTGCTATCTATTGGAATGGAGGGGGGATTGATGTGTGTAGAATGCATGTGTGTATGTGTGTGTGTGTTTGTGTGTGTGTGTCCATGTATGCACATGTTTGAGTGTGGGGCTGTTCATACCTCTCAACTTCCCTTAGAAATTGTGCAGTACATGGACATGGACAGACATATTAGACACCAGGAATACTTTTCTGAAATGTAATCTCAGGACAGCTGATAGTATAATAAAGTCTGCAGCATGAAAGATGCATTGGGAGGGAAAACTAGACACCAGGGATACATTTTTAATTACAATCAGCAGAAAGGTGAAAGAATACCCATGTATGCAGAACTAAAGATGCATTGGGGAATTACTAGACAACACCAGAGAGTGTTTCTAAATATTACTGTAGTCTACATAAAAAGTTAATAGAGCAACAGATCTTCTGTCTACTGAACAATAGTTAAGTATGACACTCTAATGTGTGACATTATTGATTGACTGCAGTAGCCCATAAAATATGGGGGCCATGCTCAAGATGTCTGAACAAAACCAGGGTGAACACTTGATGACATCAGAGAGCCATTGAAAAAATGACTCCAATCAAGTTAAAGAGTTAATGGAGTAACAGGTTACATTTTGTGATCACTTTTCTGAGCAATTAGAAGAATGATACATTAATGATTGGTATTATTGACTAATTATTCAAGACTGATGCAGGATGGGGAAAATAAGCAAAAAAACTAGGGACATTCTGTAAACTTAGGGACAGGTAATTAGTATGGTGGAAAGTCAGGGTGTGTGAGTGTGTGTGTGCGTATGTGCATCTATATGTGTGTGTGTGTGTGTGTGTGTGTGTGTGTGTGTGTGTGTGTGTGTGTGTGTGTGTGTGTGTGTGTGCGCGTGTGTGCATGTGTGTACTGTTAAGCAATGACATACAGGTCTTAAAGTGCATTTCTTGTTTTCTTCTCAGAGGTGGAAAGGTGGGTCAGGGTCCATCTTGCAGGCAATCTAATGTTGGTGTCCATACAGACAGTGAAAATGATGATAGTTGTGTTGAGGCATGAGTGGGGTTGTCAGGGGCTTAAGCTGTGCCATCGTTTGACATCTCACTGTTATCAACCCCATCCCCACACACAGTGACATTGTCTATACATACCCCATCACCAGTGGCCATAGCTGAAGGACAGTTGGCAGTTGGTGGCATGGGATAGGACAGTGTGGTATCTATGGCATGTGTGTCTGGACACAGCAGCCGTAGCCAGATGTCCCTCAGGGTACCACATAGGCAGATGTACATGGGTGCTCATTGAAGTGCTGCTGGTCATCATGCCCTTGGCAGAAGTGCCGTATCTGGTATCACCAGACACATGTTTCAGGCCATCATGGAGGTGCAGGTATGTATGGAACAGTACACCAGACAGGCTCTGAGGCTGCAGAGGGCTACTCATTCAGCTGTCACTGACAACATCCATGATCTTGCAGGTGCCCTCCGTTATTTCTCAGAGGTCATGGATAGATGGTTGGGTGAGATGGGGGGAATCCTCAACCGTGGAATGTCCATGCTCAAGCATATGGTGGGAGTGGTGCGATGGCCACGTGGATGTAGGACAGCAACATAGGTTCATAGGTTCATAGGTAGATACTAGGCTATCTGCCCTAGGGCATTTATAAGCCTAGCCAGAGTGTATTTGGCTTCCACCTCCCCATTAGATTAGCCTACTGTGCCTCTGTAAAGTAGGTCACAGAAGGTACCCTTTAAGATTAGTTTACTGAGCCTCTGTTTAGCAGGGACACAGAAGAGATCCCAGGGGTGAATTTGCGATTTCCCATCCACGGGTCCAGATTTCGCTTGAAGAGGGTCAGCAAGGGGCTATGTCTCACATGAATTGGGATTTTATTCCAGAGTGAGGGGAGCCCATCGGAAATTAATCTGTCCCTCCAGCATGTCCGATTTATTTTTGTGCTGAGGTTTAAGTCCCTGGAGCATGTAGCTCTAAAGGACTTGGATTTTTTGAGGTGGAGCATGTCCATTAATTATGGGTTTGACATGGCTTTGTACATCAGGCATAGATCACCTCTGAATAGGTGGTAAGCAACTGAGTAGAGCTGGAGTTTCTTTAAACTGAGTAGAGCTGGAGTTTCTTTAGTTGAGCTGCATAGGACATCTGTTTGTAGCCCATGATCCTCTTGGCGAGGTACTTTTGGGGTCTCTCCAGTTGCTGCAGGTGTCGGATAAGGTACATCCCAAAAGGGGAATTGTATTCAATTATGGGCCTGATGAGTGATGAGTAGAGGGGCACAATGACCTCTCTTGATCTAGATGCGAACCCTTTTGTGATAAGGTGGGCTATATAGAAGTCTTTCTAACCACTTTGGCAATGTGATTATTAAAGGAGAGATTACTATCTACGTTGGTCCCCAAATCTCTAATTACTTCTTCCGTACTTAATGGATTACCACCTATGTGGTAATTTGTGGGCACCTTGTTTTTGCCAAAGGGGATGACTATGCACCTTTTAGCATTTAGCTAGAGGCCGTGGCTCTGGCACTAAGCATCCATCTCTGTGAGACCCTTTTGGAGGATGCTTGTGTCAGCTGGAGATTCGATTATGGCCCCCAGTTTGCAGTCATCTGTGAACTTTGTCAGCCATAATCCCCCTGTGTTAGCCTGAACCTCACAGAAGTATATACCGAACAAGATAGGTCCCAGAACTGAGCCCTGTGGGACGCCACTTGTAACTGGTTTGGATTCGGACATGGCACCTGCGATTCTGACCATGTGGATTCTATCCCTGAGCCAGTTTGCAACCCATCTTGTGATATAGGGGTTGATATTTAAGCTGGTAAGCTTATTTATGATGCCCGAGTGGGGTATTGTGTCAAAGGCTTTTGCGAGGTCCAGGTAGGCTGTGTGGATTACCTTGCCCTCATCTATGGCTTTGGTAACTGTTTCAAAGAAATCAACTAAGTTTAAGAGGTAAGATCTGCCCTTAACAAAGCCGAATTGGGTAGGGTCCAGTGTCTGGAGGCTCCCAATGTCTTTGTTTATGAGTTCCATGATAATACGCTCCATAGCTTTACAGACCAGATTAGTCAGGCTTATGGGGCGGTAGTTCCCGAGGTCCGTTGTGGCACCACCTTTGTGGAGTGGGACCACTGTAGCTGTACGCCATTCTTTGGGTACATATCCTGTACTAAGGCTAAGTCTGAACAGTGACTTAATGTGAGGGTTCAGTTCTTCTTGGAGCTCATGTAAGACACAGTCTGGGACACCATTCGGTCCCATAGATGCTGTGTTTTTTGCTTTGGAGAGGGCAGCTTTCACCTGTGCATCTGTGATGTCAGGGAGGTTACATTCAGTTAGGATAGGCATTTCCTCCTTTGGGGGGGAAGGGGGGGAGAAGTTTGCGCTGAATCTGTCAGCCAGGATGTTGGCTATGTCTGTAGGTTCGGTATATTTTGTACCGTTATGCAACAATTCAGAGCATATCTTGGAGTTTCCACCCATATTCCTGACATAACTAAAGAAGGCCTTGTGATTATCTTTAGTGTCTAGGGCAATTTTTCTTTCGAAACTGGCCTTTGATGATTTTATGAGGGATCGAAGTTTCTTGCTAATACTGATCAGAGATGCCTTCCCTTTTTGGGATTTTGCTCTGTCATGTAGTAGCTTCCTCCTTCTGTTGTATAGCTTATTTATGGCCGGGTTCCGCCAGACAGGTCTCCTGTTTTTGGAGGAGTGAGTCTTGGTTTTATTTGGGATAGCACGATCCATGCATTCCTGCAAGTGCTCATAGAATGCATTTGTAAAAGATTCTGCGGATTGGGCTGTATTATCCTCTGGCCCAGGGGCTTTGAAGGATTCCACCTCAGTCTTGAGAAGTGCAAAGTTGGCTTTTGAGAAATTCTTTACGGTGATTTCCTTTGCTGGGGATGGGGACGGGATATGGATGTCCAGAGAAATTTGTTTATGGTCTGATCTTACCAATGAGGGGTTTACCTCTGGTGTGGAACACACAGTCCCCATGTTGGTGTCAACAGCTGGAATTCAATGTGGATGTGCCAGAACACAGAGCCACTTCCATAGTGGCAGTACCAGCCCCAGCACTGTGGGGGACACTGTCCACACCACAGCAGGCCACATGCACGTGGCCCTGGCCAGTCCCAAGAGGGACACAGATCCAGCGGACATATGTCATTATCAGGGGAGAGTACCATATCATGGCTTGTACCTGGTAGTGCCCGTGGAACCCCTGGAAGGCACAGTTCTCATGTCTGTGGCCGGAGGCCGTGAACATCACAACTTGGCAGGTATGGTCTGCAGCTGTCCAACAAATGCCTGTATAGGGTAGCCACATGGCAGAACTGTGTGCATGCATACACACACAATACCAACACAGCTAGGGCAATCCCATACCTACACACACCACATCACAACAGCCAAATTAATAATTAAACCCCCTCACTCACACACATGGTGTCAAATGAATGGCTCAGCCTAGGTCTCTGGCAAACCAACAACACACCCTGTGCATATGATGATACCTTGGCCACATCCCTGTCATCCATAACACTGATGCAGGGACAGACTAATATGGTTCTGATGCACAGGGTGACTGTACTATGGTGTACCAATCTAATGCTGTGTAACATGTTGTCAGCAGTAAAGTTTAGTGCTTACATGTCAGGAAGTGTAGCTGTCCAACCATGATGCATTATAGCTGTTATTAACACTGAGTGATTGTGGTCTTCATAATGTATTCCATTTGTGTTTTAGGTGTCCATGTGTCAGCAGGATGATGGTCTGCTGTTGTATCCTACAAGCGGTATGGCACTGTGGTGACACCTTGGCTGTGCCATATCCTGGGTACAGGTGAACACATGTCACAGGCTGTATAACAGTTGCTGCAGGTCTGGGGGTGGTGTATACAGGTAAGTGCATGGTGGCTGATGTCAGCAGCCCTTCTACAGTGGACATTGGTAAGTGTACTGGGTGGTACACACCACATGTTTGTGTATAACTCACACAGAGGCTTTGATGTTGATGCAATACACAGAGAATACTGTACACATGGATATATGTACCTGTGCAAGGAACCCATTTTAGCCTAAGTAATTCCACCAAGACATAATAGGCACAACAACACATTGGGAAATAAGTAGTCTGCTAGTTTAATGTTATTGACAATGGTACTGGCAGGGGATATGTCCACTTCCCCAATGTAGTGCAGTCCTCAACTCAATAAACATAGGTGTGCTGGTGTGGGTGGCAAAGTCCTACCCTTTGGAGAATGAGAGGTGCTGTAGAACTGCAGATAGTGTGATAGACAACTACTTAACCTGTTAAGATGAACTGTAGAGTATTACAGCCAGCTAAGTGGGGGGATACACTCAACAGTAACTGCAATGATGGTGGCTATGTCCACAAGCGCCACACCCAGCTATATATACCAACACCAGTATCACTGTACACCTAAACAGTGGTGAAGAGGGCATTTACACATCTACCCCTAGTTGTGATGGAATGTATTTCCACTGGACGATACCTGTGAAATGTTAGCATTTGCCAGGCAGTTCTCAGACAGATGAACTCCTGGGACATGTATATTCTACAAACAGAAGTAGATTCCTTGACATACACACACACACACACACACACACACACACACACACTTACTTGGCAACACTGGGACTAGAACCCCTACCTAGGTATGTAGTGCTACTGATGTGTGTGCCCTTAATTGCACATACGACACAGCTTTTAGGATGAGGTGTGTTCCAGGTTACATGTTACATGAAGAACATCCACAGGCTTGTACAGTATGGTAATGGGGGATGTACTGGTTGTTTATGGACAATACATAGTGTGACATACTGTCATATACACATTGACAAGCACATAACAGTCATAAACACGTCTGAGAGACCTGGGCTTATCAGTGCTAACTACCTTGTCAGTGTGTCCATTCTGTTACAGATAAGTTGCACACAGCACATGCATAACTGGGTTGGATAGTGTTATCAGTTACCTGTATGGTTGATGGTGACAGTAGTCCCCATACATTGGAACATGGGACATGTACTGGGGGTACCATGGTGTAAAGACAGTATAGTATACCCAGCACCCACACCCCACAGGGGATATTGTTTGCACTGAAACCCATGATAACACTCTGACATACCCACCATCACACATTGACCAGGACTGCAATACAACCCCTTGTCTATCCCAAGAGTGCTACTACAGGGATATGCAGCTAATGCACATGTCACAGGGATGGTAGGGTGATGCATTGTGATGGCTCTCCTACAGTCAGCAACATCATCATCCCTAATATTTTGTGGCAAGGCGTATTGTATTAGGATAATGTGGCCTCAGAATGCTGCATCCTACAAATATACACACACGCACACATACACATACTTGTCAGAACTCAGAGGGTATCCCATGCCTATCAACCCATTTGTACAACAGTGTTGTGCTGGTACTGCAAGCCCCAGGTAGCCCTTAGGGAGAAGACTGTAACAAGGTACATGTAATGTCTGGTACAGCAGCAGCCACATCTAACTATGGCAATGCGGGTGCAGTGGGTGTGAAGGCCCTCAGGGTATTATCAACTACAGGCCTACAAACACACAGACACTGTTATTCTCAGTAATGCACATGTACACATTTGTCAGTACTGGGGTCCATTGGTGCAGGTGTTCATAGTTGTGTACCGAGCTATTGTCCATGGAGAGATGGGAAGTGTAGGGGATGTGTGTACAGTGGTATCATGCCACCTGCCATGTGCCAGCAGGCCATCTATCAACAGATACCACAGGGGTGATCCTCAGGGTGAGAGTTACATGCAACATCCAATCATCTGGTTGCCTCTTGCAGAGGGCCAGTGAGGTGCTCCAGTTGACATGTATGCAACATGTATTACATAACATAGTTAGTCTCTGTCTTGGAGACCGGTACACAAGCATGTTCTGTTAACTAGTGTAGTTCAGGAATCCATGGCATATGGTGCATATAGAGTGTGGATTCCTAGCTGTGGCATTCATAACACAGTTGGGCAGACACACCAGTGTCAGTCAAGCGTAGATTGCCTGTAAGTAGCCAAGATGGATGCCTGACATCTGCACAGAGGACAAACAGACATTAGGTAGCCAACTGGCTATGCATTAGGATGAATGTGTTGACAGATAGATGTCTGACACCGATAGACATGCCATTACTACATGACAGCAGCCCTCAATGACGTATTCTATACACACAGTAATCAACAGCCCTTGTTCTGCCCAGCAACAAAATAAACAGCCCTTGCAGGTCTTGAACCCTGGACCCTGTACACTATAGTCATAGCAGTTAACCACTAAGCCATCACAGCTGTGACAATAGTTGCTGTTTTTCCAATATATCTGTCAGTACACATACTGAATAGTATTGAACAACTGCTATAACTTCTACAATTGTGTAGTACTTGTTAGTGATATTACTGTTGAATCATGTATGTTGTTATATCTAAATATACACATATCAGATGAATACAGTGTGATACATCTGGGAAGGTATATACAACATTCATGTTTACAAATAACAAGGACATGGATCTATATCTATATATATATATATATATATATATATATATATATATATATATATATATATATATGTGTGTGTGTGTGTGTGTGTGTGTGTGTGTGTGTGTGTATGTATACATGCCCCCCACACTCCCCTACTTATATATACTAACTCCAAGATCACACAATCACACACAAAAATGTAACTCACACACACACATCACAGCCAAAACACACACTAGCATACACTAAAGCCCCTAACCAACACACTCATATATACTTACCTACACTTACACCTATGCATTCACACACAGCAACACCAGAAGCTTCAAACATCAGTATTTTTAATTTTGCGCTTCTAGTGTTTCAAAATTTTAAGGCTTTGGTATTATAATTTTGAAATACTGAAAGTTGGGATTTCAGTATTTCGAAATTATAAAGGGAACCCATATATATACACACACACACACACACATATATATATGTATATATATATATATATATATATATATATATATATATATATATATATATATGTGTGTGTGTGTGTGTGTGTGTATGTATATATATATATATATATATATATATATATATATATATATATATATATATATATATATATATATATATATATATATATATATATATATATATATATATATATATATATATGTGTGTGTGTATGTATGTGTATATATATATATATATATATATATATATACACACACACACACACACACACACACACACACACACACACACACACACACACACACATATATATGGTTAACATATGTCTAGAGCATGTGGTGGAGTCATTCCTCAGCACCAGTAGTCGCAACCTCTTAGTGTGAGGGGATGTCATGTAAGTGTTGCATGTATCTGTTGTTACTGTAACAGGGGTTGTCTTAGCAGAAATGTGTGTGGTAAGTTACATCTGATATTGACATGTACGCCATCAGTTACTGACAGACATCCTAAGATCATCATAGTACAGTACCACAGATATCACAGTAATGGTCCTGTGGAATATAGCAGAGATATGACCAATAAATGTGGACAGTCTGACACACTCTGGTGAGTTCAGAGGTATACATAGAACCCCTTAGTGCAAGATGTGTGGATCAAGGCTGAGAAAGTGGATGTTTACAGCCATTTAAATGGGGATATCACATAAATACTGGAATAGATATGCTCACACAGTTTATGCATCCACACACTCGTATCTGTCCTGACACATAATAACCGGAGGAGCAGAGGTCACAAGCCCACATACAACCCACTAGTTATTGACATACATCTGTACAGCATGTCACTGCATTGTCAGAAATACACAACAGTTATGGTTTCATGGCAGCAGTATATCTGACAAATATCTGAATATAACATTACACTGGGTAAGTACACTGAGCTGCTAGGCATGTCACAAAGCACTGTGCAAACTACTGGCAGACTGCCACAACACTGGCCTACATTTCTTATGGGGGAATACACATGTACCTGCAAATATAGCAGGCTCTATAGGAATGTAACAACATGGAGTAACAGACACCTGTGTGAAAGTACATACTCACAACCAATCTGAACACAGCCACAGCCTCATATGGTAAGCATGCTTAATATTGCAGTATATGGACCATGCGATCAACACCATTCTCATATGTGCCGCTTACACACTAACCCTACATATACTGGGCCAATACACATTGTATTCCTATGCCTGACTGTGGTATGGGACATGTGTGGGTTTGGCCCTACAAACATGTATGCCAATAGGGTACCATACACTGGAGCAGCATGCAACATCAGACAGAACAAGACCTAGAACAATGACATCTACCACAGTCTGTACATAGGCCAAGGTACATATTCGCAACACACACTTTGTCGACAATCACCATAAGTACATAGACCTCACTACTCTACACACTACAACAGAATGTCCAGGTTTTGTCCTCAAATATACGCCCTACTATACATAAAATGTCTTAGCAGTCTGATATCTCACTGGCTTGTTATCAGGTATGATGTGAATAAATAATGGTGTACTGAACATATGCACATCTTACTGTATGACATATGTACAAATGTTGACAGAGTTGTGGCTGGAGGCACAAACACAGGGCCAATATTGACATGTTGTGATAAACTCATACTGGTGTAACAGGGTTTATTGTGACATATGTCTTCTGAGGGATATGAAGTCAGTAACTCTCATGACTGTCAACATGTACTGACTGCAATCCTCAGGCTATGCTACTGCATTTTTAAAGATAGGTCAGCTGTGAGTAACACAACGCATGTAAGTCTCCAAACACTGGCCAGTCTGCAGATAGCTCTACAGGTGAGAGTTTTTTCAACCGCATAACACTGCCATGACAGGTATTAAATCATGTAGACCAGCCATATCCACACAAACCCTGTTAAACAAACATTACTTCAAATGTAGAAGAGCAAGACTTACATTCTGTCCTCATGTCTGGAACACCCCCTGCCTGTTTGTTGGCCTGTCTCCACAGTGTATGTTTTAAGAGGTATATCCCACTACCCTCTGTGATGCTGTTTGCCAAACATCGACATGAAGTCCAGCTCACAGTGAATGAAAAGGGCCAACACCCACATGATGTTTCTAGTTATATGAGTGTGTTTCTATGCAATTGGTTATGGGAATGTTACCACATCTGTTCCACATGCAATCAGCAAGTGGGGGACTGCAATTCATGCAGAGACCATCAGCTGATCATGAGCATCACTTACAAAACACAAGCTGCTGCCTAAGCAAAGCAGGTGTACTTTTCTACATTCACCAGAGAGGGAGTGAGAGAGACAGACAGAGACAAAATAAGAAAGGAAGGAGGTAGGGGAGTAAAAGCTAAGCATCTTTGTGTCAGACATTTACCAGTGCAAGGTTTCAACCCCCTGTCTGACTATGTATTGCTATTACATTTTTATGCAGTTATTGCATGCACCACAGAGATTACATGCTGGAAGGCTGTCCAAAGGTATATTTGAAGGTGAGTGACATCAGCAACAGTGATAAAGAAGGGCTATGGTAAGTGTAGTACATGTGCCTGTCCACAAAAGCAGGTGTCAATGAAGACACAAGCATACTCTCTCAGGGACTCACACACATTATCACAGTTGGCAGGGTCAGGATTAGAATTCCTAACTAACTACTTTGTTACAATGCAGAATTACACAGGTATCACATGCATCACAGAGGTTATCATGCTGATATATGGGCAAAGGGTATGTCAAAGTGACTGACATCAGAAGGCATGCTTCAGTAGGGCAATGGGAGGTGTAGTGAGTATGAATGGCTTCCAACTCATTAATCTCCACACACACACACACACACACACACACACACACACACACACACACACACACACACACACACACACACACACACAGATTTGCCAATACTGACATGCTTTGTTTCATTGCTTCACAGGTGTGTAGTGGTTGACTATGCCAGAAGGCTGTACAAGTCTAAGCTTAGGGTATACCTTGGCATCAGGCCACATTCCAATGGTCTGCAGTGTAGCTCAGGGGTGTAGTCCCTGGATTGGCTCACACAGGTTGGTATTGTATGCACCATCCACTCATCTGGGTTACTTTTGTGGATGGCCAGTGCTGTGCAATGTTTGCCATGTACGTGTTCTATATTCCATAACATTGACAGTGTCTGGGATGTGCATATGTCCCACATACATGTTCTGTGACATGTGGAAGTGTACCTGGTGTGTCTGGGGCATGTTGTGTGGACATATTGTTATCATCTGATGTGGCATTCCTGACCTCATGTGGTGAGAACTGGCTATGGAACTGAGGTTTATCCTAACATCCTTGACAGCATGATACAGATATTCACTGGTGTTAGTGGCATCTGTCCATACGTGGCATGTGTATAAGGCATGGCATTTCCTTTGCGTGTTACATTTGCTGACTCTACAGTTGTTGCAGGCATCCAGTGGGGAACATAGCAAAGGACAATATAAGCACTTTGCCAATTATAGGGATGGAACAGGGTGCCATGTCCTCTGTAGTCCACTGCAATCACACCATGGTTACTATCTGTGGGCAATATGCAGGAAACTACCAACATAGTGGTTGTTGCCTAGCCAAGTGTGTTTGTGTATGAGACATGGATGGACAGTGTTATTTGGGTAATACAAGTGTTGTTTATATTGTTCCCCAATCCATAATGTCACATGTATGGGTATGAATTGTCTACACCAACCTCTCTGCTGTTTGACATCTGTTTTTTTTTGTAAGGTGGACATTGTGACATATAATAGGTCCTCAATATAAGAATTTTGCAAAACCCACCACACAATGAGTCATGTTATTACACAATCACAGCTAACTCCACACAGAATATTGATGACAAATAGACACGCACACACACTTGACAGTGCTGAGATTCAACCCCCTACCTAGTTATGTGTTGCATTTATTGCACACACCACAGAGCTTACAGGGCTAGTCTTTTCCTAAAGGTGTATTTCAAGGTGAATGACATCAGCAGGTTTGCCAGAGTAGGACACTGGAAAATGCATTGACTGTAAAAGGTCTCAAAAGCATTGATCCCTACACAGGCAAACAAACACACACAGAGTTTCACAGTTGCCATGTCTGGGATTAGAACTTCTACATCACACTACAGCATTATGCAGTTATTGTATGCACCATGATGTTTTTATGGTTACTCCTTCCCCAAAGGTGTATGTCAAGGTGAATGACATCAACAGGCTGTAAAGCAATGGAAAGTGTAGTGACTGTGAATGGCCTCAAATGCATTGATCCCTACACACACACAGAGTCTCACAGTTGCTATGTCTGGGATTAGAACTCCTACCTAACTAGTACATCACACTATAGCATTACACAGTTATAGCATGCACCATGGAGCTTCTAGAACTAGCCCTTCTGCAAAGGTATATTCCAAGGTGAATGACATCAGCAGGCTTGCCAAAGTAGGGCAATGGAAAGTGTAGTGACTGTGAATGGCCTCAAAAGCATTTATCCCTACACACACAGAAACTAACACACACACTCAGTCGACATGTCCATGATTAGAACTCTTACCTAACTAGTTTATCATACTATAGCATTACACAGTTATAGCATGGGCCCAGAGCTTATAGGGCTAGTCTTTCTGCAAAGGTGTATTTCAAGGTGAATGACATCAGCAGGCTTGCCAAAGTAGGGCAATGGAAAGTGTAGTGACTGTGAATGTCCTCAAAAGCATTGACCCTACACACACACACACACACACACACACACACACACACACACACACACACACACACACACACACACACACACACACACACACACACACATACAGAGTCTCACAGTTGCCATGTCTGGGGTTAGAACTCCTACCTAACTAGTACATCACACTATAGCATTATGTAGTTATAGCAAGTGCCACACAGCTTATAGGGCTACTCCTTCCCCAAAGGTGTATTTCAAGGTGAATGGCATCAGCAGGCTTGTCAAAGTAGGGCAATGGAAAGTGTAGTGACTGTGACTGGCCTCAAATGCATTGATCCCTACACGCACACACACACACACACACACACACACACACACACACACACACACACACACACACACACACACACAGTTTCACAGTTGCCATGTCTGGGATTAGAACTCCTACCTAATTAGTACATCACACTATAGCATTACGCAGTTATAGCACGTGCCACAGAGATTAGAGGACTAGCTCTTCTATAAAGGTGTATTTCAAGGTGAATGACATCAGCAGGCTTGCCAAAGTAGGGCAATGGGGAGTGCAGTGTGTGTGAGTGGGCCATAAACCATTCATTTGGAACCACACACACAACACTCCATCACACACAGGTTTACATTTAACTGGAACATGTATATAACTGCTTGATAAATAATGAATTGTACAGTCATGTTACACAGTTATCACAAGCACCACAGACACTATAGTGCTGAGGGATACCAGAAGCAAATGTCTACAGTGATAGACATTTACATATCATGTGGTACTGGCCAATTGGATTTGTTCTGGATGGGACAGAGCTCGTGATAGGAAGCTCTTTGTCACTGTCTGTCACTCTCTTCCACACATCTATGTACGTGTATGTTTGGCCTATTATAGTGTGTTGTCCTTGGCTATATGTGTGTATTTCTAGCCAATGTGCGTGCAAAGCATGACTGGTGTGCAATGTGGAGTGCGTGCACAAACATCTGTGACTGACAGATATGTATAGTCCACTGTTGTTGCCAGACATGGGCTTCATTTCTGTGGGAGCATGCCCAGTATGACCTTCTGTATTGGATGTGTGAATCCATTCCGGGTAGGTTGTACTCCAGTGTAAGCATTTGTGTTCTACACCTACAGCAACCTGTTTCTGCAGGATATTTGTAGATTGGTTGACAATATAGGGATCACAATGAGTAAATGATAGTGAGATACTGTAACTAATTGTGTTTGTGCTGCTTCTGCTACATGGTTTTGGTGTTAGCAGAGATATTCAGACATATGTACTGTTTTACACTGTGATGTTTTATGTCCTCAACTACTGACAGGTATACATATGTGCTTGCAGTAATTTTCTGGGGAACACAAGATGAATGAAGCTGTGTCCAGTATTGTGGTCTGCAGCCTACATATTCTTGCACAATCATGCCATTCTGGAAGGGGAGCTGCAGACACTTGCTGATGGGTCTGTCTAAAAGGTTCAGCACCTTGGTAGTGTGGTGGAAGAGGATCCCGTGCTTGTACTTCCATCGACGTGACAGTATGGCCATATCCTCCTGTGGCCATACCACAGAGCTGTACAGATTCACACAATTTACCCAGAGGCAGGGCTCATATTTCTGGTCATTACACCTTCACATTGTAGTTTACAAGCAGATTTGTGGCCACCCATTCCTATGTTTGCAGGCATGGAAAGTATGTGCACACATCTGATTTTCAGACTTCACACACTCCATGGCGTCCATGCTTCTACCCCCCCCCCCGTTATTGTATCCTCTTCAAGACATTATGCAAACATTATCTGATAAGTATCCCTATAGTTATCACTTCATCCTAGCAGTATTTAAGGGTTGGACCACAGTTCATACAGTAAGACATGGTGGACATGCTACTGGTATTTGTTGATATGGCTTTGCATTTGTGTTCTGTGGACTGTGTTATGTTATTTGTGAGTCCATGAGGTAACATACATTGGCAGTACAGGTGAGACACAGGCATTTGACAGAGGACTGTAGGGCATTTGGTAGTGAAGCATGCCATCTGTAGAAGGCCAGTGCATTGTGTCACTCCCACAGTCCCAGGCTGCAAGCCACTATATTCCCCTGAGGTAACAGGGTAGGTATGCAAGGTGTTAATGTCAGTAGTTTCTGTCCTTATTGATCCATTGATGTGGATGCTGGAAGGGTGCTGCTTACAGCTAGGGACACACCTGCATGGGAAACCTCTTCAGTATTCTGCATTCTGTGGCTATTCCCATACAGAGGTGGGGTCATATTGTACTCATTCCTAACAGCAGGGATACGGCCTGTGAGGTACCTGTGGCTGATGGTGGAGTGAGCTGGGTGCATGTGTGCTATGGAAGCTACTTGCAGCTCACTCACAGATATACGTGGAGCATTTCACTTATGCTGGCTTGTGCAGGGACATCAGCAGTTTCTCAGTACTTCATATGTATGCCTTTTGTGGTCTGCCAGTTGTTGGCCAGACTAAATCAGTATTCCATACTAATTTGCTGCTAACCTGTATGTACAATTCCAAAGGTGTGTCCATTTGACAGTAACATTTTATACACTCTCTGTCTAGGGTACTTCCACCTCTGTATTGTTTGCATGTCTGGGCCCACATTCATGACAGGTCCATCTTTCAGATGGTGACAGATATTACTTCCGAACAATTAGTATGGATTACTACTGGATTGTGTCTTGCTGGGATGCATTGTGTTTGGTACTTCAGTTGTGAGAACTTGGCCCTGTCATCAACAGTATTGGCCATTGGCCACTGGTGCACAACCCTCCATGCCTTCATGCCGACTATTTAAACACAATATACAACACACAACAACCTAACACACAGAGCTCTGCATATTGTACATGTGCTACAATCTATCCTGCTACTTTGGCCAGCTCAGGTAATCTGTGCTCCACTGTTATTATACTTACACATACATGTTACTACATTTCTACATAGGCTTGTGGAGCGGGGGCACACCTGACAACTGTAAACATTTGCTATGACTGTACTGGTATTTCAGGTGCTCCATTTCATTCTGTATTCTGGCCTATCATGCAGACTAGAGGCATATCAGAGTACTACAGTTCTTAAGTTTTATTGACCTACATTTCAGTTTCAGACTTGTTATCCTTCAGAACTAACATCCCACTGCCTGACCTGTTGTAGTCTGTCTGTATTGTGTAGTTCTAGAGGGGGGCTGTTCTCCATAGCCATCAATCTGAGGCCTTAGCACAGCCGTTCTTTGTGTTTGTGTCCTGCTGGCTGAGACTGTTGTTGGGTATGTGAGCCTGACTGACATGCATGTGTGTGTCCTATGGACATACATTTGGTCCCACCACATGTCCAACAGTGGGATTTGTCACCTTGTCTCGTACTGCCTACTATGTTGACACCAGTATTTGTTAAGGATTTCATGCTGCCGATATAGGTGTCTACTATCTGCTGACATCCCATTCAGCCACATGATTCCCTAACATGCTCACATCCATACCATAGATATACAGGTAGCAAAACATACTACTATATTCAACAATTGATAGTGAGTGTGACTTACCTTGTGGCTGTGTCAGCAATGAGGATGGTGCTGGAGGGCTGACTATGTCTGATGCCCATAGTACACTCCCTATACATGGTTAAGCACAGGTAGTGTCATGTTTGGCATCCCTTTTACTGTATGTGCGAGTCAGAGAGAGGTGTCATTCCCTGGGTTCCTACCATGTCAGTGTATGTGCTATGTATTGCCTCTTTGACAAGGCCTGGGCATACTGGAAACACCTCCTTCTGCCTACTGGGGCAGGCTCAGCTTGCTCCTCCTCCAAGTCACTCTGCGCCTGTGCTGGCCTTGTCAATGGTTGGGGGCTGTGTGGCCCTGCCCCATGCTGTTCCTGCTGCAGCTGTTTCCACAGGATCATATTGTGTAACAATGCATATACAATGACAATTTGGGCACATGTAGCTAGTGAGTACTGCAAGGCTCCACTGGATATGTCCAGGCACCAGAACCATAACTTCGGCATCCCAAACACATGCTCTATTATGATTCTGGTCTGTGCATGTGCCTCATTATAGAGTTCTTGTTTGGGTGTGTGTGCATTTCTGATGGGTTTCCATCAGCCACAGCTCCAGTGTGTAACCAGCCTCCCCCACTAGGTGGCCATATGAGATATCCCCATTGGCAAATCTCTGGTACAGCTGTGCACACAACCTGGCAGTTGATGGAGGGGAAGACCTTGCGGTTTATGTAGACTCTTCCCCGCTCGCTGGGTGGTTCTTTGATGTGTATGTGCATGCAGTCTATAACACCAACTACATCAGGGTATTCTGCTATTTGGTGGAAGAGATGCATATTGCTGGTCAACACCTCACGGGTGTTGAGGAAATATATGTGCTCACTGGCATATGCTGACATGGCATCCAGGAACTGGTGGAGTACCCTGGATGCTGATGCCTATGAGATCCCCATGATATCCCCAGTTGGTCTTTGGAAGGTACCTGTAGCTAGTATTCTTAAGCCTGGACATAACTTGGTGTCCATTGGGATGGGTTCCCCTCTTTTGGTTCTATGTGTGAGACGTGGCTGGCACAGCTCAACAATTTGCTGTAGGAGGTCCCTGTCCACCCTATAGTGCTTCACTATCTCCAGCTCATGTAGCCCCTGATAGGTTACCCTGGGTCTGTACAGTCTTCTCCTTCTCCTCCATGTGGGTTGGTCATCAGCATTCTCATCCTCACCACCCTCAGCCTCTTCCACATGTTGATTTATGAGAGCAAAGGCAGCCCCTATCATTTTGTTGCTTTTGATAGGCATAATTTCCCCATTTGTGTACACCAGTAGTATAGAGTTTGTGGGAAAAAAAACAGAGGGAAAGGTGTTTGCATAGTTTATAGTAGTGTCCTGGGCTGGGCTGCTGCCTGTGTAATTGGCTGATTCTGATACATTTCACCTGCCAGCTATGCTAGTTTTCCTTGATTACCTTCCTACTGCTGCTTTCCCTTCCCATTGTCTTCCTGTTTAAGCCCTGAGGCATGCCGCGCAAACCCAGTGCTCAGATGTGAATGGAGCTGCTACTTCCTGGTTTATTTTTTTTGTTTTTTTTGTTTAAAACCCAATGCATGGCACACACACCTGTTTAGGCAATGTACAGACTGCTAAGCAGCTTCAGACACACCCCTTTCCTTAGCTCTGCTAAGCTAAGGGCAGACCCGAGCCACAGAGCTCCAATAAGCTTACAGTATGCTTGACACACCCCTCTATGATGTAAGCTAAGTCTTAGGCTTGCACCATGGTTTTCCTGCATCTACACAGTTGGGTGCGGGCTAGCCATGAGGGGAAATCTGTGATTCAGTATCATTCCCCTAATTTGCATAGAATTGACTGCTAATGCCAAGTTGCAAGTCTGACACTGAGCCTTCCCCCTTAGCAACTACTATTCACTGGCCTTGTTGTCTTCTGTCTGCCATTGACTATAATGGCAAAATTGTGATTTTGCAAAAAAAGACTTTTACAAGGTTTTAGTTTTATTTTCTGCCCGCTCCCATTTGCGTACCGTTGCCCTATGCTTAAATGGCCAAAATCAGCCAAAAAAAAAATAAAAGTTAGTTTTTGTTATTTTTAAACTATTTTCCATGCCAATGGCCATATATTTGGCCATTGGCATGCCTTCCACATTATATACACCCTTTATTTGCAGCTGTCATGGCTCCGTTTTGTAGTTTGCATAAATGTACTCAGTTACTAACTGTACATTTCTGCAGGTTTCACTAATCCTGCACAGACAGCTGCCAGCTTCCTGGATCACTAATTCACCTCATTTGCATGGTTTTCACCTGAAAATGGGGTAATTAGCATACAGGAGCTGTGTCCATGCAGGAATAGAGCAGGAGCACTCATGCACGTCCCGGGAGCTTGTTCCTGGGTCTCTCAGTGGCCATATTGCCTCCGGCAGCTCTTGCACTATTTCTGCATGCTGTGCAGAGCTTGCTGGATCCCGGGGAGTGTTTGATTCATAAAAATAGTAATGAGATGCTCATGAAATTTTGCTCTCTGTGGCTTTATCATGTCTCTTGAATTTGCAGAGTATAACCATCATACTAAGGGGCACTGTAGTATTACCCAAACAGTGCTTGCAGTGGTTATTTTTCTGAATCTCAGCTATGAACTTATTTTCTCCATTTGTTTTATTTCTTGGCTGTGCTGTATCTGAACAGATAATGACAAAAATTGTAAAGCTGTTGTTGTTCATTCAATTGTGGTCTCTGAGAAAATATATCATGAAATATGTTAATCACATTTAATAGCATCTTTATCTTACAATTAATTCCATTGCCTGTTTTACTCCTTATGGTATAAGTGGCAAGTGATTTTCTAAAAAACAAAGATCACAGTGTGTTGTTTGACTGATTTTATTCAGTTTTTCTCTATAACCACATCCACAAAATGGCACCATGGTAGGTATTGGTCAATAATTTAAATGCAGCAAAGCATTATGGATAATCAAATCCAACTTACTTTTTAGAGGGGCAGCTACTTACTTTCTGGTTTCACTACTACATCATTACTTGTTAATTTTCAATGTAAGCTGTTATATCTGCAAGAACTAGTTGTCAACTTGTTATTCTAGGAAGTAACAAATTACTGCTACTAAATTTAGTATGGAAATATTATAGTATGTAAAGTAATTTAGGTAGTGAGGTACTATGGGTTCATTCTTTCATGAAGTCATGGCAAAGATTTTCTGCTCTAAGAAAAAAAAATTAGAAGGCCATCTTTATAAACAAAGGGAAAGGTGAAAACTGCATAGTTGTATCAAAATGGAATTGTTTAGTACTGTATATAATAAGAAGGCCATATCCAGCCCTAACAATCTGTTCCGTATCCTTGCCTCAGAACATGACAATACATTTTAATATGTTTGCTCCAAGTCAGTTTGTAGTGAGAAAATGTATAACTGTACCAGCCTGCAATGTCTGCTGTTTAACAGTGGAACAATGAAAATGGTGGCAGTATGTTCAAGCATTATTCACCGAAACATGTAAATATTCTGATGTGTTTCTTCCATAACCTTTAAATTGTAGCTGCATAACTGGTTTCCCTATGATCACTGATAGGATTCTGTTTGCAGCTAGTGAGAATACGGAAGTAGCAATAGCCACTGGGGTAGGCATTATTAGGGAATAAAGGCTCAACAAGAGGCATTCTGAGGCCTGACAACTAACAGGTGGATGGTCTTGTTACCTCTGGGTGTTCATTATTCACCAGTAACACCTACCATGGAATGTATTACTGTACTTATAAAATAGGACACCTTCAAAGTTGTTTAATACTGTTAAATATTAATACAATTAAATACATAAATACGGTGGGAATGTTTTCTTCCCTTTTCTATAGTGGGTCTGTAGGCTGGATCACATACATATCAGGGATGCATGGTACTAATGTTGTAGTCAGAGTAATCTGTCAGCTATTGGAACAAGGAATGTCAACACCTGAACAGTACATGCGCCTATCAGCATATGTTGGTGCTGTGTGTATAGGTTCCTAGGTACATCGGTAGGTACACGCCCGATTGCCAGATGCCATACACCAAACAAGGCAAACAGTGTCTGCTGTCACTACAACATAGAGTAACCAACTGTCGCTCAGTGGAGCAGAGGCAATCGCAGGATCACATGTGTGTACGCACTGTTCTCCACATACTCTGCACGGATTCCCTGCTGTGTTAATGAGGGCTCCACATAATGTAATCATGGATGTTACGTCAAGCATGGGGTGCATCCATGACAGGTATTCGTCACCCCAGCATGCTCCACCTACAGTCGTTTGAAGGTGTAGCACATTATCGTGTGTGGCTCAGCCTCACTGTGATATACATACCCAATACTGAAGCACATCCAGTAAACATCACATGGACATACCATTAATTGGACTCATCCATATGTAAACTAAATGAGTTACCCATGTGAGTGCAGTATGGAGTAACAGCCATAGTATACTCCACATACAAAATGCCATAACACGTGTACAAATTGAAGATGGCCAAGTGGTAAATGCAGTGACCATCGTGCATGTTCCCGGTCCCACGTCCTGCAAGGGATGTAACGTAATCCCGAAGGCACGAATAATGCATGTCGGATGCACACGTTAGCGGGAATATGCGCTGCCCAGTGCTGGTAAGCGTTGTTTAAATATGACTATACAGATATGCATGAGACAGGGCTAAGCTTCTCTGAATATCGCGCAGATCATGGTCAATGATGTCCAGAACAGGTGAAACCAGCGTTATTCACCCCTGTACTAATAGCGCCTGCTCTGAAGGGTAAAATGACCACTTCCAGGAGTAGAACACAAAATCATGTATACAATCACCTAACACTATGGTAGCCAAGATATACCTTTGGCAGGTGTGTAATGTAACAGGTTCAGACACAAACGTGCGGAGTCCAGGAAACAGTATACACCGACAAGTACACAATGAAAGGTGTATTTTGCCTGTCACTTTCTCTGTCAGATATATATATATATATATATATATATATATATATATATATATATATACATACATATATATATATAATACAGATAGAAAGGGTGATAGAGAGATATATGTTGATATATATGGATTCACCGATATCTGCAAATATATAGATAGGTCAACGACATTCATAAAACCTTGGAGGTACAAATAAATAGGATACCGCCAACTATGGAATGTGTCACATACCAACACGCGTAACCACGAGGCTGAAAGACCGAAAGAACACAGTACTGGAACACTAGAACCGCGAGTAATATTATCACGATATGAAGGGACATTTAGTTACCACTGCCTGTGTTGCGGTCCACATAGGTACTGTGTTCAACTGTGTTTGTGAATGCCGTAGTCTGTGTATGTGTGTGTTGAGGGTGCTGTGTGCATTTCCGTATGACTGTAATGTGTGTGTGTGTCTGCATTGTGTGTCTGTCAGTGCCAACTCAGAAGTAGATCATTACGGTAGGTGTGGTTATAGCTAGCCGTAGGCATACGGTTACCACCTGTCTCACATTAGGAAGGACAGCCCCTCCCTGGGCAGTTGTGTCCTGACATAAAACATTACAAAGGGCAACTGTCCAAGATTGTAGGACATTATTATGTCCCATATATTATGTAATAGTTGCATTAAATAGTTATGCCTGTATGTAAGAAACGTAAATGTTACATGCAATATGATAGGTAGCCAAAGTCCTACAACAATAAGTATGTATTGAGGATAAAAGTATGTGCTATCCTGTGTACTGACCATGGGTATGTGTCGGCCTGTAAACACCGATGTGTGTCCCGCAAGTGTCCCACAATGGCCATTTGAAAAGGTGTCAACCCATGCCAAAGAGGTTCAGTTACCAACACAACTGCAATGACTGCAAATATTTGGGACAGAAATACACGGGACAGCTGTCATTTAGTAACATTCCTTTACATATCACTGTAATTCCGGAGGTATGGAAGTATCAACCTCACCTGCATACTACATAGAAACCAATTAAAAACGGCCCAATGTATATGCCCGTAGCAAAAGTCTACTAACTGATAGCTCTTTAATTAGGGAAGGAGCCCACACACATATATGAAATATGTAGAAATGCAAGCCCCACAAACCTGTATATGCTACGTACACCCACCTACATCCCTCACACATGAAACTATAGCAATACAGACTACAATTACAGCACAAACGTCCAGTCAGTCAATTGCATCTGCAGAAGCATTAACTACCTTGTGAAAAACACATTTAAAGGTGCCATGTGAAATCTTAGCCGTTGTATAATGGAACAAACGGCAATGTTACAGGTTTTGTTTGCAATAGTCCCTTATCAGACAGTTGGAATGAAAGGTAAACTCACATGTAGAACCACATACTCTAGCCATCACACACAATCCATGGGGGACATGAATCCAAACTATCCTTTTCTCTACACATAGCAGTTGCAATTACTCACAACAATACAGGCCGTCTCCCCGAAGGTAGGGCAAATGGGCAACGCCCAAGTGGAGAATTCAATTATACCCCACTGTTGCTGCGTAATTGGCGAATGGAGTAGCTGCACAGCTGATGTGCAAGTAATAAGTCACTCAGGAACACCAATTGGCGGCAGGAAACCACGTTACAGGTATCGACGTATATAAAGATGACTTGCCAGACATTCAAATGAATCCAAACTATCCTTTTCTCTACATATAGCAGTTGCAATTACTCACAACAATACAGGCTGTCTCCCCGAAGGTAGGGCAAATGGGCAATGCCCAAGTGGAGAATTCAATTATACCCCACTGTTGCTGCGTAATTGGCGAATGGAGTAGCTGCACAGCTGATGGGCAAGTAATAAGTCACTCAGGAACACCAATTGGCGGCAGGAAACCACGTTACAGGTATCGATGTATATAAAGATGACTTGCCAGACATTCAAATGAATCCAAACTATCCTTTTCTCTACACATAGCAGTTGCAATTACTCACAACAATACAGGCCGTCTCCCCGAATGTAGGGCAAATGGGCAACGCCCAAGTGGAGAATTCAATTATACCCCACTGTTGCTGCGTAATTGGCGAATGGAGTAGCTGCACAGCTGATGTGCAAGTAATAAGTCACTCAGGAACACCAATTGGCGGCAGGAAACCACGTTACAGGTATCGACGTATATAAAGATGACTTGCCAGACATTCAAACCATATGCTCATACCATAGAACTGTTTAATCAGTGTAAGAGAGATAGTCACGAAAGTCCGGAATGATAACAAGGTATGTAGAACACTCAGTATGTAAGTGTATGTATAGCCTGTTTTGTATTAATTATGTTAGTGTATGTATAGCCTGTGTTGTATTAATTAAAAGTGTCCACAATGCATAAAGTGGGAAAAGGTATTATGTACTGATGTTTTGCTGAGCATAGTAACACTTGTAGAAATTGTGTGTCCTGCAGTGGGCCACAAGGTAAACATCACAGACACCACAAGGGATGCTACATGAGGGCTTTAAACAGAACAATTCCATACCACCAGCCGTCAGTGGTAGGGTATGTCCAACAAGTATGTGCCATAGCAGGGGATAGTATATGTCGATATACTGTCACAGTAGGCATGTGTATGGGCATATAATGACAATGACATGTCTAAGGTGGTCCTGCTGTGCAAGTATGCTTTGCATTATGGGATACTATGTAAAATACGTGTAATGTACAGTACTGTAGGTAGATATGTCAGATATTCTACACAGCATCAAAGGCATATCATGCATACCAAAGGTATCATCTATTTGCATCTACAATATACAATAGCAGGATACATATGGCTTGTATTCACAGGACACTGTAATAGCATGATAGCTAATGTAAATGGAAGAGCTACTCAATTAATCATGCACAAAGGACATGTAATAGCTTCACAGGTTCATAGTGAGGTACTATGCAGTCTGGCAAGTCTATGTGTAAGCTCAACTACAGTGTTCACACCAGCGGCACCTCTCTAGGGTAGTGTCCTGTCTGAAAACAGCAGAGCCATGTGTTACCTGCACCTCTTCACAGTACAGCCACTGCAGTGATCCCTGGCGTACATGTGTCTCCCATCCACCAAGTGAGGTATCACATGAACAGTGCTACTGAGTGTCCCTGCGTGATGTACATAGGAATCATGTTCCAAAGCATGGTGAGTGTCTGGTTTGGGTATGTAACCCTCAAGCACATCCTACTCATCAATGCATGTGCACACATATCCATGAGCATGTTGCTGACAGTGGCTTTTGCTTATTTCTCTTATGTGGAGTATATCCATGAATATTGTTGTGGACATGGGCCCTGTCTGTTCGGCGGAGGTCACCCCTGAGTATGTAGTATGCAAATGTGTACAGACGTGGTGTCCGTCATTCTGCTGCATACGTCAACCATCGGAGCTCAATAAACGTCATGGCGTGTTAATGTTGTGGTATGTAAAGCCATAGCTGTTGTGTAAGGTACACCCTAAACAGGGTGTTGTACCCTTGAATGTGTGTATACGTCTGGAGTTCAGAGGTACAATGGGTGCCTATGTTCCAGCTACAAACTCAGTACAGATAAGTGTGGCCACGTAGAAGGATATCCATGCCACAGTGGCAATATGGTTATCAAAGGAGTGGGTGCGACATATGTGTGTACTACAATCACGTACAATGTGACATGTATGTAGGGGACTACCACCTATGTGATAGTCAGTGGGTGAATGGTGTAATGCAAAGGGGATGTTCATGCACTTTGTGTCATGCAGCTTGAGGCTATGATATTAATATCAGGTATCCGTCACAGTGACACCCTTATTGAGGGAGTCAGTATCATCTGGTGGATCAATCATGGCGCTTTGTGTGCAGTTGTCTGTGAAGCTAGGCAGGGAAAGTCCCTCTGTGCTAGCCTATACCTCAGGGAAGCATATACCGAACATGAAGGGCCCTATGACTGAGTACTGTGGTACACCAAGTGTAACTGAAATACAGTAGGTACTATGTTATGCTACCCTCATTGTGTGTGTCCTATCCGTGTGCCACTTTACATAACATCCTGAGACATAGGGGTCGATGTGCAGGTGGATGTGTATGTTGTCAATACCAGAATGGAGAACGGTGCTGAAAGGCAATGAGAGGACAATGTAGGCTGTGTGGACCCCCTTACCATCATCAACTACCCTGGTAACTGTATCAAAGGAGTTCACCGGGTGTAGGAACCATGCTCTGGCCCTAACAAGTCCAACCTGGGTGGCATCAAAGGACCGGAGCCCACCAATGTCTCTGTGAATGACTTCCATGATGATGTGCCCCATAGCCTTGCAGAACAGTCCAGTCAGGTGTATAGGGCAATAGTCCCCCTCATACATTGTGGTGCCACCTGTGTGGAGTGTGATAACTGTTGCTGTGTGCCATTCAGGGGCCACAATGTCTGATACAAGGCTATTACTGAATATGGTGGCCAAGTGGGGAGACATGTCGTTCAGAGGTTTGCGTAAATCACAGCCTGGGATGTTGGACGGTCACATGGGGCCAGTGTTCCAGGCCATATAGAGTGCAGGTTAGTACTGTGTAGGTGTGACCGCAGGGACACTGCAATGTTCCTGCATGGATTGTGGCCCTGTAGGGAGTGAGAGGGTGTAATGTTAGCATTGAACCCATCCGCCAGCATGTTGCCAACATCACCTGGTTCTGTAATGTTCCTGAGTAACTGTTGTATGTCAGAGCAGATGTGGGTATTGCCATTGACTACTGACATACCTCCATAATGCCTTGTGGTACACCCTGGAATGTGTCGCAATAATGTTTTCGTAGCTAGTTTCAGAGTATGTGATGAGGGATACTGTAGCCCTACTGAGGCTGACCAGTGAGCTACCCCACCCATGGGATTGTAGTCCACTTTGCAACAGCCTCCACCTGTTGTTGTAAATTATGTCCATGGAACTGGACCCCCAGAGTGGCGTCCATTATCTGGTGGGTACCATCATGGCTCTGTGTGGAATAGCATGATCCATGCAGTCAGGTAAGGGCTAATGAAGTGCACTGGGGTATGTTTCAGCATTTGTATGTGCATTGTCCATCTGCACGGGTGTCATGATGTTAACTACTGCTGTCATAAGACGTCTGTAGTAGGCGTTGTAGTACTCTTGTACTGTGTATGCCGTGAAGGGTGTGGTGCCGGGATGTGGATAACAAGGGTGATTAGCATATGTTCAGAATCCACCAAAGAGGGGATAACCCCAGGTGTGGAACACCAGTCACATGTTGGTAGTGTCCATGTCAAGGATATTGTTGGTCTTGGAGGTGGTGTGTATGGGTTGATCCAGCCAAGTGGAGGTTATGAATCCCGGACAGCGTTGGCCTAATGTGTCGGTACATGAGTGGCTATCCCAGTTAAGTGTGGGGTAGTGTCAGTCTCACATCAGTAGTACCTGTCTGAGCCCTACTATCCAGTACACCAAGAAATGAGGTCTGGTAACCGTGGGATATGTTGTTGAATCCGTAGCTTGTTACAATGTGTATAGCAGTTATGGCCACAGTTAGTTGCACATGGAGCACCTCTGATGCATTGTGCTAAGTAACTAGCCAGGATGTGTGTACAACATAGTGGAATATGGGAACACCTCAGCCATGGGTGTGCCGGTCCAGGTTACATGACTGAAAGGTATGGTCTGTGTATAACCTGTTATTGCAGGTGTGCTCTGCAGAGCCTAGAGGCAAGTCCCAGTCACTGCAGAGATATTGAAGTGGTCCATTATAAGGAGTGCCTTGCCTGCATGCATCAGAGATGAAGATGGCAAGATTTGCATCACATGACCCCATGTTTTGCTTGCCTGTTCCCATTCTGGTGGTGAATGTTATGGGAAACTGTGCAAGACAGGCAGTATAGAAGCAGCAAGAGCCTTACATGTTATCTGTACTCCCAGGGCTGACAGGTGCAGGTCACCTGTGCCAAAGCATCATGTTTTGTTGACCATGTCAGTCAAAGTGGACAGATACCAGATGCCTGTGGAATGACAGCAGAAGCATAGGCAACTGTTGAAGTGACACAGTCAGTCATTGTACAGTGGTAACAGGTCCGGATGAATGCATAATGCTCCCCAGGGCTTGGCCCATACCTTCAGGGCTACAAGACTGGTGAGCTATTGCATGTCTATGCACATGTAGTCTGTGAAGTTGCATCTCAGGCAGTCACACTAACATGGAGAATGACAGTCAAATTGTACCTGGTGAGGTGTGGCATGGGTGCATAGGTTATGTTGCAGAACTAGTTAACCGACAGCAAGATGTAAGCGACTATCGCCTTGTGTAGCCTGCTGAGTGGAACATCAGTGTGACCACCTACAGAGTCACCTATGACAGGTGTGTTGTGTATGTTATAACACCCTATTGGCTGTATGTGATGGGCACACATGAGTCTGTGGGCTATAAGTTATTGTTGTTGTGTTTGGTGATGGGGGCTGCCTTTGGTGCCTACACAGAGTATGGAGAGGTACTGCACAAGTTGTACTCGTATGTGTGGCCTGTGGTGGTGGAGATCTTGTGAGACTATGTGATGAGTGGGGTGTGTTGCAAATGTCACACATCCCCACATGATTGTCAGGTTCAGTCAGGGTTGGTGACAGCATTACCCCCAGCAGGGCTGCATATGTGCATCTCCCACAGGCTATAGTGTCGTAGGTTGGGAGTTGAGTATTGACTGTGTACATGAGACAATTGTTCTATTGCCACATGTACGACATATTTATCATATAGACAGACAATAGCACTGGTACGTGACAGTTGGACATGCCTGTATATACAACCATGTCTCACAAGATATGTGAGTTACGTGTGTACAACAGCTGTTGTACTGAAAGCAAGCTGGAAATGGAAGGACAGACAATGTACTTGTGAGAAATGGTGTGGAATGGGTGCTATATTAATCAGCAGGTCATGAAGTGCTCACAAGTTCTGAACAAGTGCTGAGCATGAAAATACAATACAGATAGGGTGTTGGATAATATCAACCCACAATTGGTGACAACAGTCATAATTGGTGGCACCGCACTATTACCCTGCTGAGTATGGTATGCAAGTCCATGAACCATTATCAATGTAGATGTTAGCAGTACAGATGTACATGACAGTACGGATGTTTGACTACATATACCTTTGTATGTAACAGGTGGCCTGTTGACAGGTGGCCGGTCAACACAGTGTCCATAATGTTGACCGCAGCCTAGGTGGTATTTAATGGGTACAGGGATATTCACCTAGCTGTGACAATGCTGATATCATCTGTCAGAATGAGCACATATGTCACACACCTCATCCACAAAGCCCATTCTGTATGTTGTTCACAACACTGAGACAGCTATTGCTCATAGGTCATGGCCATTCACATCCTTACATACACAGATGCCTCACATTTGTCTGTGTGGTATGGACTACAATGAGGGTGGAGTACAACACATTAACCCTGTTTTACTGTAGCTGGCACTGGTGTGATATGCACTTGTCACTCTGGCACCTTTTGTAGTGTTGATGCTGTGCAGTTCACCTCCCTGAGCTGGTGACATCTCCAGGCCCCTTAGGTAGTCATACGAGGTACCCATGTCATGGAGATCATTGGACAGGCATACACAGCACTCGGGTGACCAATATTGGATCACATATCACCTTTAAGGGGTATTGGCCATGTGTGGATAGGTGATACCAGCCTTCACAATCCTCACCTCCACTATGCAGTATGCTGTCTACCTTGCATAAAGACATGTGCTACACTATGATGTTGGACATGCTACACGTCCATATCCTGATCTGAAAGACATACGTCATGGACAGTCACCATCCTACTACTAGGATCGCCACATGCTGAACAGATCCCTTTGCCATATATGTGACATACTCCCGCCATACCATGCAGCCCTGTCCATCAAAGCTGCACATGTTATCTCTGTCATACATGGTATGATGACTGCATGGTAGATGTAGTATCAACTTTCTGGATCAGTAATGTGGCACTGATGCACCTCGCGGTGGCAAAATGGCTGTCGGATACAGCTAGGAAACCTTGCCCATACATGCTATAGTTGATAACCATCCCTGCGAATGACATCCGACTAGCCATTGTCCCATGTCTATCACATGTGCAACACAGGCAATCCGTGGCAGGATGTTGAACAGCTGTACAGTGCTGGGTAGATGTATATGGCAAAACACATGCATGTAAAGATTTCCATGCGTATGTGTGCATTGTCACTGCTCAAGTCCATTAAGGCAGTGTATGTGTTGATATGTGACATATACACAGCATCAAGGTCAACAGCATTACCGTGGACACATCCAGGCATGTGCTGATAGGTAAGAACACCAGTGCAGGCAAACAGACATGCCCACATCAAGACAGCATTCCCATGGAGTATGAACAATGTAATGAGGTGACACACATATATGGTGATGATATCCAATGCATAACGAGTGTTACAGGTGTGTGACACAAACATGTCAGTCATATCAGTGTCATGATGATCTGCAAAGATAACTGTGCAGATGTACTAAATTTACTAGCAGTATCTCTGTACATCTCTGATACTATGACCTGTCACCATCATTATGTCTTACAGATAATGCCTCGTACACACCTGCCAGCGTACAGCCGCCAGGAAGATGATGTCCTCATCCCGTACCTTCATGAGAACTATGAGGTGTTGTTCAGCCATGTGCCACAGCATGCCCAGCAGCGTGACGACCTGTGGCAGGATCTTCGCAGGAGGGTGAATGATGTGGGTGGCCATAACTGCACCTACCAGCAGGTGTGCAGACACTGCACCGACTTGATATGACATGCAAAACAGAGTGCCACTGCAATCGCCAGGGAGCCACCAACCCAGCCCCCACTCACACACACCGAGGAGCTACTGGCCAGTCTGGGGACACCCTCAGAACAGCATTCACAAACACTAGCTGCCATCGTGGAGGTGGGTGTCTCCCAACCAATGAGCCTGGAGTTGCCTGGTAAGTCAGTATTGCACATATGATTATTATATCCCATTTAGTTGCATGTGTCACTGTACATTATGTAATGTAACATCATATGCAAGGTATGTTGACACATGCTGCATACTACAGTATGCTACCCTGTGTATGCACACATGTGCATACTATATGCTATTGTACAGGCAAATGTGTTAACATGCACAGTGCACCCTATGGCTGTCATACAGTCATGGATAATGTTCAAACTGCTGTGTCACCCCTATACAGGTACCTGTGGCATGCCTCACAGACATCAGTCCATTGCAGGTGAGACTGTCATCAGTATCAGGCATGTTAAAGCATAGATCCATTCGCCATGTGGCCAGTTAACACTTGTACACTTGATGTTCGGTCCAGTCACGATATACAGGTCCCATCACCCATCATTCACACTGGCTACCCATGTGCAATATATACAAATGAAATGATACACCGACATGAAACCACAGTATTTGTCATTGCTACATGTGTGGACATATGTACTATACATTGAAACAACACTTGTGGTACGCAAACAGTACCACACAGTGAGCTGTGATATGGGCAGCCCCCAGGAGTCACCATTGTGTTATATGCCCCTGCAATGGGTGCACACATTATGATGTGCCATCTGACATGTCACAGACACGTAGTGTTCTGGCTGCAATATTGTCACACTATCCCATAACCCATACCCCACATACCAAACATACAACCTGTTGTCTGCATAGTCCTCTGGATGGCGACATATCTGACATCTATGGGTGTATGTCATATGTGACAACACAGACATATGAGACAGGCGGCCATCACACACATTTGGCCAACACATGTGCACACATGGCCATGGGGGATGGCCAGAGACATGTAGCCACACAGTAGATGTGATGTGTATACACCTTGTTGCACATTGTCCACACATGGTCCAATTATAGCCTTAGTTGACTTATTATACAGTTGATGTGGTACACTGGACATCCTAAAAGCCTGTGCACAACTAGTGGAGGTGTCACTGAAGTCTACCATATAAGATGTGTTGAACATCATGACTGTGTCATAGCATAACAGTAGTCATCTGTACAGCTTCCACAGACATTGACACCACATCAGGCCACAGATACTGTACATTTCCCTTGCTACTGTGGGACATCACCATTAGCTGTGCACCTCGTGTGTGTGGTACAGCAATGTCATGTGGGACATGGTGAATTGACAAGTCTGCTATGTGTGGACATGGTTGCCAGGCAGCTAAGACTCTGTAGTAGTTGTGCAGGGGTGTCATCTGTAGGTCCTCCAGTGACCTGTCACATGACACAGCATGGTTTGGTGTGTATACACCTCAGCATCGTGGGTCACAATCCTCAGTTATGTCATGGGTATGCATGCAGTTATGGCTATGCAATGTGTACATATTATGCACTGTATAGCAATATAGATGCCTCATGATGCCAGGCAATGGCACAGTGTCTGTACTTCACACGTACCCTTCCATGCTCATACATCGCAATGTGATGCCCATTATGATGCTGTACATGTGTCAGGGCACCATTGTGTCAGACATGTATGCATGTTAAAGCACATGTCAGCAAATTACATGTCAAGGTCAAGTCAGCCATGTGTACTGTTATCCTGTTCTGGTCCACATGTTGTATCACGGGGATGCATGCATACTACCATGATTGTGTGAGCTGCATGGCTACTGATATGACACCTGTTTGCTGTAGTGTGCAACCCAGGGAGGTATGCTAACTGACACTATTAATGTCTGAACTGCATGCCATCTGCTGTATCACATGCATGGTGTGTCTGTGTGTGTCTGTGTGTCTCTGTGTGTCTGTGTGTGTGTCTGTGTGTGTCTGTGTGTGTCTGTCACTGTGTGTGTGTGTCACTGTGTGTGTGTGTCACTATGTGTGTGTCTGTGTGAGTGTGTGTGTCTGTGTGAGTGTGTGTGTCTATTGTAATTTAGAGTCTTTCTTTGCATTCACAGGTGATGTAGGTGTGTTACCCTCCTGCGGTCCATCTATCTGTACCCTAAACGACAACATCCAGGCATTGGCAAATGCTCAACAGCAGATTGCTGATGTTCTGGACAGGCAATTGGGTGACATGGTCAGAATCCTTGACCATGGCATGGCAATCCGTGAGCGTGAGCTGTCTGTGCTGGAACATCTGATAGGAGTGAGGCATAGGCCATGTGGATGTAGGCAAGCTACAACACCTAGTGCAGGTCAACATGAGCGTGCCACCTCACATGCCCGCTCCCATAGTGCCGGTAGCAGTAGCAGTGCAACTGGTACTGCGCTGTCCACACCAGGACACAGCAGGCCACATGGACATGGACCTGGATGTTCCCAGCAGGGACACGGTTCCAGTGGACATGTGTCATCGGACAGTAGCCAATCTGTACCTCCGCCTGGTAGTGCCTGTGCAACCCCTGGCAGACACAGGTCAAGTGGCTGTGGCCGGACACAGTGAGCTGTACAACCTGGTCTGTACAATCTGGAGCTGTCAATAATACTCCTGTATAGGCCTCACAAAAGGCAGAACTGTGTGCACACATACACGCACACAGCAAACACATCTGTAGGGCATCACAACACCCACATGAATACTGAACAGACATGTCCAATCATATCACCGGCCCTTACCCACACACATGATGTCATCCATTGGTGCAGCCTATGCCCCTGGCAAACATTATCACCCTGTGCATATGATGAAGATTGTGCTGCATCCCTGTCATCCACACCATCGGTGCAGGGACATGCTCAAATGGTCTGATGCACAGGGTGAACAGAATAATGAGAGAAGTGTATATTACATTAGTTGTGTAAGAATAGTGAGAGAAGTGTATATTACATTACTTGTGTAAGAATAGTGAGAGAAGTGTATATTACATTAGTTGTGTACTGTTGACATGCACCAAACATACCATGTAGTACAGGTTTAGCATGCATTGTTATATGTTCACAGTGTGTGTCTTGGTAACAACAGTAACAGCATGTTGGTAATGATGCCCTGGTTCCCTCCTTATGGTCTACTTGCATGTTCCTACAGGTAGCAGTGTTTGCAGTCTCCCATGTGTAACTGTGGAGTACTCACAGGCACGTATGGCAATATCAGCATGCTATACGTAGCCTCATCCTGACTGTTGGAAAGGCTAACATACCACAGATGTCCACACATATACTGATCCAGAAGCATGTGGGCAGTTTAATGGGCTACAGTGGCTAGAGACGTGACATCCATACCAGGTCACATCACAGGTATGTTGACATGATGCAGGGATTGTACACAGCGGTCCGGCCAATGATAACGTTAGAGGCCACTTGATAGCATCATGCCTCACTGTGTAGCAGTAATACCCTGTCACATTACAGGAACATGCCCACACTCACGGGGTCAACAACACTATAACGCGCATCCCATAGTGTTGAGGTGAGGACCCCTGCTATGTGGTCATCACCCTCACAGTACTGTGCACCCACATGACGCAACACAGAGAAAGAACATGTCCAGGTAGCCAGTACGGCTGAGACCAATGGCATCAACGGGGTAGTAGACTGCATCACCATGAGGGGTTAGGGATCCTGTGTGTTCTGTATGGTAGCATACATCCTCACTCCATGCACCAGACAGCCATACATACACACACACACACACACACACACACACACACACACACACACACACACACACACACTGTGGAGGCCATAAATGTCATTCACATACGGATAGCTGATATGTGTGTGATACACACACCACCCCTGCCTACGTCATGCTTTCCACACTGCAGTATGTACAGATCTCTACAACAGTGTACAGGGGTGTGTAACAATTGGGATGTATTCCCCACCATATGTGGCATATATGGTCACACAAGCAAACATCCATGGCAGTACTGTGAATGATACACCTGCTAAATGATGATACATCTGACAGATATGCAGCAGTATTGGCCGCATTATGTGTACCAACGCTACATCTGGCAATTATGCTACCATATGCACATGGGAGGATATAAGTGTTACAGGTGTCAAGTGACTTACAGTCGGTAACACCTGACCGCTCTGTAGGTTTTATGTCTTCACCGTCAAGTAACAGTAACATAGCATACTGTTTGCACATGTAATGGTAGGATGGCGTGTGACACACCTGTGAGCCGTCCCGGCAAACATCCATCTGCACAGGTGGATCACCACTTTATGTACACACATCCATCCATACCTGATGTACATCCTACCGTACTGTCAGTATGTCACCATATACAGGTGTCAATGATGGGGCTGCATTGCAACTGCATGTTGTAGTTGGGCACAGATGAGTTACATACATCAGCTACTGCACATGCATGGTAGCTGCATGCACACTACAAATTGTACATGTGTGTTGGTCCTACATGCCTGTCATGTAGCCATGTGTGTATGCATTGCAATTGGTGGACATGTGTGATGGCATACATAACACATGGACTGTTGTATGATATGATGGGTGTCATGGGTAACTATTACAGAGGGAATGTGTCCTCGGTCAACATTGCTACCTCGTGTACTGTTAGCATTCAATAGCCATGGACCCACCTTCCATTTGCATGCGTGTGATTGCAGTAGCCACTTGTCTGCACGGAGGACAGCAAAAGCTATGCTATGTACATATGTGTTGTGTGTGTGGTCCATGCACATATCCACTGTAATTACATGTATGTCATATCCAAACATGTGTGTTCTTTGGTGTACAGCGACAGTCATCTGTCACAGCTGTGTAAGACCCAGGGCCCCTGGTATGTGTAGAGCCGACCTGGTTATGTACAGTGGTATCATTGCAATGCACAACACATGATGGAACCCTGTCGGTACATGTGTAGTCTGCACAGTCCACTGGTCATGAGTCACTCAGTGTTATGGTAATGTATGGCTGTGTATTGCTGGTCCAACGACATGGTGATGTCTGAGGGCTACATTGTAGACTGCGGTGTGTACCTATGTGATCTGCACCTGAGACATCTGTGATGTGGTGTGTACTGGTCAGTACATGTGAGTGGCCTTCATGTACGTGGGGACAGTAACACCATACTGTGCCCTTCCATGTTTAGAATCCATGTGCATGCAAGACGGCCCTTTGCAACTGCTACATGTGTGAGCATGCCCAGTACGCCGTTGTGTAGATGGACACACAGCACATTCCAAACTGCGTCCTTCCGTGTTTAGAATCTGTGTGCATGCAAGACGGCCCTTTGCAACTGCTAAGTGTGTGAGCATGGCCAGTATGCTGTTGTGTAGATGGACACACAGTACATTCCAAACTGCGCCCTTCTGTGTTTAGAATCCGTGTGCATGCAAGACGGCCCTTTGCAACTGCTAAGTGTGTGAGCATGCCCAGTATGCCATTGTGTAGATGGACACACAGTACATTCCAAACTGTGCCCTTCCGTGTTTAGAATCCATGTGCATGCAAGACGGCCCTTTGCAACTGCTAAGTGTGTGAGCATGCCCAGTACGCGGTTGTGTAGATGGACACACAGTACATTCCAAATGGACATGTGATACTAAACATGTGGGCTTGCCCAGTGACACCTTGTCTCGGTGATGTGCCTCTGTGTATGGGCATGGCCATTGACATCCTGTATAGTGATGTTGGTCATCCAGGCAACAGATGTCCATTTTCAACATCACGATGGATGCCTACATTGAACACACTGGTTGACTGTCTTGAAGGGTGTACTGTCTGTGGCGTGTCCTGTATCTATGTAGTGTTGTTGTAGTGCTCCATAGATATTTAGTTGCCCCGATCACATCACTACCGTGTGTTTGTCTACGTCTACCTTGGGACAGTAATATGCTTTCAGACTGCTCAATCTCTATACAGTCCCTATCAGTGTCCTTGCCTTTGTGGATGATGTCGTCAACCTAGAAGTATGCCTCTGGGAGTGCTGTGTTCAGTAATCTCAGTAGCGCATTCTGTAACTGCGTAATGCTGTAGTGTGATAAGGTAGTTAGGTGTATGTTCGACTCCCAGCCCTGCCAAGTGTGTGTGTGTGTTTCCAGCTGCCTGGGGACACAGTAATGCTTTTAGATGACTCGCACCACATACATTCCCTATCGACGTCTTTGCCTTTGCAGATGATGTCATCCACCTAGAAGTATGCCTCTGGGCGTGCTGTGTTCAGTAATCTCGGTAGCACGTTCTGTAACTGCGTAATGCTGTAGTGTGATAAATTAGTTAGGTGTATGTTCGACGCCCTGCCGTGTGTGTGTGTTTCCAGCTGCCTGGGGACACAGTACTGCTTTTAGATGTCTCACACCACATACATTCCCTATCGGCGACTTTGCCTTTGCGGATGATTTCACCCACCTAGAAGTATGCCTCTGGGAGTGCTGTTCAGTAATCTCAGTAGTGCGTTCTGTAACTGCGTAATGCTGTAGTGTGATAAGGTAGTTAGGTGTATGTTCGACTCCCAGCCCTGCTAAGTGTGTGTGCGTGTGTGTGTGTGTTTCCAGCTGCCTGGGGACACAGTAATGCTTTTAGATGGCTCACACCACATACATTCCCTATCAGTGACTTTGCCTTTGCGGATGATTTCACCCACCTAGAAGTATGCCTCTGGGAGTGCTGTTCAGTAATCTCAGTAGTGCGTTCTGTAACTGCGTAATGCTGTAGTGTGATAAGGTAACTAGGTTTATGTTCAACTCCCAGCCCTGCCAAGTGTCTGTCTGTGTGTGTGTGTGTTTCCAGCTGCCTGGGGACAGAGTAATGCTTTTAGATGGCTCGCACCACATACATTCCCTAGCGGCGTCTTTGCCTTTGCGGATGATGTCATCCACCTAGAAGTATGCCTGTGGGAGTGCAGTGATGCCGGAACTCAGTAGCACGTTCTTTTACTGCATAATGCTGTAGTGTGGTAGACTAGACAGGTAGATGCTCGATTCCAGGGCATGGCAGGTGTGTGTTTGGCAGTTATAGTGTATGTGTTGGTATCTATGGGTGGCTAGCTGCAGGATGGGTCCAGTTTGTTTTGTTGCTGACCTATTTAGTGTCCACAGCCCACATATTCTGCCAAGACACTGGGTTGTCAACACATACAGTCAACAATAGGTCTGGTGAGTAACTGTCAGCAGCCCTACTCTTACCCTTGCTACAGTCTGACCCGTGTGACGCAACATAACACACATGCCTTGATATTAATAACACTACATGATGCAGGTGGCACATGTAATTTCCTTTCCATTCCTGTCTAATGCATTGCTGTCATGTGGTTCACTGTTGTGATATAAATGCCATATCTACATATCACAATCCAAATGCAGGGCAGCCACAAACAGAGACGGGGATCTTCGCAACCAAATAAAATAAAATACCAGTCACTGTAAGCGAACACCCCTGATGGCAATGAAACGCTAGATGTAATCCAAAAAATGAAAGGCTTTACGCTCTTGTACAAAATCAAACACCATTTATTTATAAAGTAGAGTGAGCGCTTTCGCCATAAGGCTTCTTCAAGCAGTATCTCAATTATAATATACTCACTCATAAATACTATTCTATACATGCTAATCACGCAGACTATCAACTATACATAAATCTGACTGCATATATAGATATGTGTAAAAACAAATATGTATAAAAACAAATTAATATGCAATTTATGACTTCTAAATACATCCAATAGGTAATAACTGGAAACGGATGAATGGATCAAAAATTAATGAATGTATTTATTAATTTTTGATCTATTCATCCGTTTCCAGTTATTACCTATTGGATGTATTTAGAAGTCATAAATTGCATATTAATTTGTTTTTATACATATTTGTTTTTATACATATCTATATATGTAGTCAGATCTATGTATAGTTGATAGAATCGGTGATTAGCATGTATAAAATAGTATTTATGAGTGAGTATATTATAATTGAGATACTGCTTTAAGGTTTTATGCAGTGACGTATTTTTAACCAATGAGGGCACACTGAATGTTTTATAAAGGATTTTAAAATTGTTTTTAACTGTTTTTAGAGTTTGAAGAAGCCTTATGGCGAAAGCGCTCACTCTACTATATAAATAAATGGTTTTTGATCTTGTACAAGAGCGTAAAGCATTTCATATCTACATATGTTTGAACATGTATATGTGTGTATGTAAATATACATATATATATATATATATATATATATATATATATATATATATATATATATATATATATATATATATGTCCATGTATATATGTTTACAAATAATATATGTGATATATGTATATGTAGAGGTGGACATAGATGTGAACATATGTCTGGGGACATCAGCACTATTGACTATTTGTGCCGGATGATCTGTATGTGATAACCTGGGATCTATGTATATCTGCCATGGCGTGGTGTTAATGCCCATCGTCTGTGGTGTGTAGGGCCACGGGTTGTAGTTGTGTAGACACCGATTATTTTGTTGCTGGGAAGACCATGGGACATCGAATATGGTGATGGTAAGGCACCTGTTGCCAGTTGTGTGTGGATCTGAGCAACACTGAGCAGTGGTTAATATGTTGGAGGTTCGGTATGGGTCATATAACTATGCATTAGAAGACTATACTATGCAGATGAGGTTGACTATGGTGTATCACATTTATCATCAGGGTGTGCTGCTGGTCCCTGGAGTGTATGTGTGTAGTCAGCCAGGTGCAGGTCTCACATATAGTTGACAGCATGGGAGGGGGGGTCAGGCATACTGTACGTACATTGCAGAACTGTGCCTCGGGACTGCTCCTTTCTTAGCAAACCTAAGCTAGGGGTGTGTCTATACCTGCCTGGTGATGTTGGAAGGGATGACAGCAGTGGTGGGGTATTCAGGGTGTACAGGCTGCACAAACAGGTGTTAACCAGCACAATCAGCTGATGACATGGCCAGCCCGCACATGAACAGTACATTAATGTGAGCAAGCAGCATACACATGTTTCGTCCACACTCTACACCACCGGTGTATACCTGCAGGGACATTTCACGACACAGTCCAACCAAATGACACGGGCTGCAGCAGGCAACATATACCAACATGTGCAGGAGGCTGGGGCAGTGCGGATGTGTATGCTGCCAAATAACCCTTACTGGGGTGACATAAGACTTTATAGACCGCGGGTGACTTACCAGGGTCTACATGGGCTGGGGATGTTGGAGCACTATGGGGAGGACAGAGACCTCCTACAGCAGCTTGTTGACCTGTGCCTAATACATCAAACAGGCCAAGGGGAACGCATCACAGTGGATAACATGGGATGTGTTGGCCTAGGTGTACTAGCCACAGGTACCACACACAGCACAACTGGGGATATCATGGGTATCTCACAGGCATCTGCATCCAGAGTATTGCATCAGTTCACAGATGCCATGTCAACACATGCTAGTGAGCACGTACAGGTCCTCCAAACACATGATTAGTGGACCAGCAATATGAATCTGTTCAACCACATGGATGAGTAGCCTAGGGTACTGGGTGCTATAGCCTGCACACGTAGCAACACCCGGGGAGCAAGGTAGGGCCTACAGTCAGTGCAGGGGCATACATTCCAACAGCTAGGCCTTATGTGATGGCCAGGGCATGAGATTGAATGTGTGTGCTGTCTGCCCTGGGAGCTGTGATGTGTCCGATATATGGTGTCTGACACAACTGTAGCACACCAATGCCTATGTGGACATCCCCTACTGTCTCTTAGTGGGAGATGCTAGGTAAACACTGGTGTAGTGGCTTATAACACCCATCAGCAATGCACACACACACACCTGAACAATCACACCATACTGAAGCGGATGCACAGGAAAGACATATACATGTGCATGTGTTTGGGATGCTCGGTTCACAGTTCTGGTATCCGGACACATCTGTTGGAGCTTTGCAGTATTCACAAGCTACAGGCATACATGTTGTTATGTTATTTGCTATGCTACTCAATATTATCCTGCAGTAACAGTTGCAGCAGGAACAGCATGGGGCAGGGCCACATAGCTCAACACTACTGCCAAGGCCTGTACAGGCACAGTGTGACTTGGTGGAGGAACTACCTGAGTAAGGCAAAGTCGGCGACAGCCATTGCACAGTATGACCTGCCCTTGGCAAAGAGGCAACTCAAGGCATATGCACTAACATAGTAGGTACCCACGGATTTCCCCTCTCTGACCAGCACACAGTACAATGGATGCCAAACATGACAGTACCTGTGCTCGGCCATGTATGGGAAGTGCACTGTGTGCATCCGACATAGGCAGCACTCCAGCACTGTCCTCCAGTCCGTAACACAACCAGGGTATGTCTATTGACCTAACAAGTGGCAGTTGTATTAGAATGTGTACTTACCCATCGCTCTGGTATGTATGTGAGCATACAAGTGACTGTGGTGGCCAAATGTTAGAATAGTAGACAGTACACATCCATAGTGGCACCATGACCTCTGTAGGCTGTAGTGCACAGGGTGTCCTAACCCACTGCAGATTATGGGTTGACCATCATGTGTGTCCATACAGCCCACACACGTTACATGCAGCTGGACAGATGTGGACCAGTACAGACAAATGATATTCAATGGCCTATGGATATGCACAATGACTGACCCCAACCCCCTATGACACACACAGACAACAGCAGGCCAGGCTGTTTGATGTAGGATGTGTAATAGGATATCCAACACCACTGTGCTGGTAATTAATGCTGGAAACTGACATACCCTGGTATCCCTCCAACCAGTAATTTAGGTAGGTCCACACACTGACATGGAGTACCCGGCAGACCAGTACAGTAGCGGCAGATGTGTACAACTGTTGGCTGTACCCCCGTCACACCTACACATGTGAGTCATGTGCACCACCCACGGTGCTGTGTAGGACTGTGGTTGTGGTTGCATGTCCCCCACGCTATACAGACATGTAGCAACTGTCAATGCCACATGACCATTAGCTACCCTGCAGACACAGCATGTCACCTGTCTGTGCAGAACGGAGGGGTCAGCAGCACAGTACTAACTATCTGGACATGTGACACATGCAATACAGCTGACCATAGTTTGCATGCTCACACACATGACGGAATTGTCAGTCTACAACATGCGTAACAGTCATACTGGGCATGCTCACACAATGAAACACAGGATGGCCAGGCATGCACATTGGTCCGGACATATCTGCCAGTACATTGCTATACTGTTGGATGTCTGTGCTGTATGGTGTTTGCGGTCTACTGTCTGTACATATGCCATGGTATATTGTTAATTCACATGAGCTATGTGCGCAGGGTACTTCTACCATCACGTGTATAGGGCGGTTCTTTGTTTGCGGACAGGCTGACGCCTTTGGATACAAACCGGGTAAGGCACAGTCCAGCAGGTGGGAGCTGCTGTGCGTGGGTTTGCACAGTGTTAAGCACAGCTGACCTCTGGTCACAGCACCTTATACAAGTTTGCACTCCACATTTCTTTAACAGGGCACTACTGTCATACTGGTAGACAAACACGGTTACAGCCACTCGCTCTCCGACATTTCTGCTTACATTTGTCACTCACGCTGGGTGTGTGCGATCCCTTGTGATGCGTATTACATCGAACTACAGTATCGGGTATATGTAACCATTTTGCGACGGCAGCCATTCGACTGTACGGACTCGGCGGCCTGTCCAGTGATGTACTCATATTATATGCATGTTCCTCATACGATCTGCTCCCATCTGCCTGATACATGGGAAACGATACTCTGCAATGCTGACATGTGACTTGAGTTTGTTAATGCAGCTGTCTGCCGTGTCATGCTACCACATACCAACTGCACTTTGACCACCTGTCAGATTGCACGATGGGAGACTGTAGGAGTGACACCTTTCCCACTTTGCATGGGACAGTCCCTCATCACACACATGTGACAATACCAGAACTCTCCACCAATTGGGGACACATTTCTGCAGACTCAGGGACAGGTCATGAAAAACAGGGACACTTTTACAAAAGTAGTGCTATTACTTGACACATTGACAGAATCAGAGCATATGACATAATACACATATTCTGAAGTAACAGTTGTTTATAACTCTTACTTATTGTCATTAGTCAGCAAGTGTAATTCACCACCTTTCCTTCAACAGCCTCTACATTTAGGAGGGATTAAGAAGGACACAGTTAGACTTTCAGTCAAACTCAGGGACGTACCTGACATTCATGGACAGTTGAGTGGTATGGACAATACTCTAGCCATTGCAGCTGTCCTGATTAGGGGACCTTCTCATGTTGTAGGTGTCTGTACTGGTTGCTTGTTACAGGTGTTGTATACCTGACATGTCGATATGTCATATGTAGTAGCATAAGCAACTATACTGCTACAAGACTATGCTTTGATTTGCTCCGATATGTATATTTCTGTACTATGCATGGCTGTAAGAATGTTCTGCCCTGGTACAACTGACAGTTCTACAGAGCAGGCTCCACTTTGGCCGTTCAGACTGGTGGCGGCCCTATAGACCCTATATGTAGAGCTATCACATGTGTCGAGGCAATACATACCCACAGCATACCTCTCAACTGTCCCTGATTTTCAGGGCCATTCCTGATTTTGACTCAGATTTTAACTCTGTCCCTCTTAATCCTTCCTAAAACTAGTGGTGCTTGGAGGAAAGGTGGTGAATTACACTTCATGAATAATGACAATAATTAAGAGTTACAAGCTTCTTTTACTTCAGAAAATGTGTATCAATTCAAATGCTCTGATTCTGTCAATGTTTCCAGTTAATAGCTCTAATATTTTAAATGTGTCCCTGATTGTCCTTGTGTTTTCTTGACTTGTCCGTGATTCTGTTGAAATTTGTCCCCAATTGGTTGAGAGGTGTGACCCACATCCAGTAGTATACGGACGACCTCCACGGTTTGCATACGTTAAGGTTATTCATGTAGCATTATAATTGATAACACTGTTTCCTATTACATGTAGCTGTTACTAATACAACAAATTGATGTCTGACACCACTACACACACTATATAGCCTCCATTCCCAAACTCGGACAGGCCATGTGCCATAACTGTCGTTTTGCAAGACACAACTGCCCAGACGGGTGTGTCCCTCGCAGGCATACGGGTGTTTAACCTCTTCTATTATGCTATCATCTACCTGAGGTGGTCAGCAACTTATGCACTTTGCGTCAGTAGCAGAACTCACATAGCAATGGGTGTGAATGAACACTGTATCAGGAACAATGCATTACACCCTGTGGGACACATTTAGACGATTTGTTCTATTAACCAGACACATTCACAGTCACAGAACATATGTATTCATTCACATTTGTCGAGGTACATGCCTCTTATGACTCATACATGTTGTCATCTGTCATTACCTTTATTCCACCACCTGTTCACCTAATATCAGTAGTTCTGACAGTGTTTAGTTGGACTTTGTTACATTCTGATACATAACTATGGACGTCCATGCTAATCGGTTACACGGCACTGTGTAGGTCTCTATGTATTCCCCGATGGTTTACAAACTATCCGGTAGATGTGCTCTTCAGGTTTGGGAGGTGTAGGCATATGCTATGCCCACATAGGAATATTAATGACTTCCACTGGGCGGGCCTACTACATCTCTGCCAACCAGCACCTGCACACCTAAGCCCATTAACGCATACCCATGGTCCACCTACCTGGCACCCCTCTACAGCAGTCGTGACAAATACTTACTGCGAGCACAGCTGGGGTATGAGCACACCCCTACACATTGCCCACTCTCCCCAACTCGGGACACATGTCATACGTTTTGTCAAGCCATGTATTATCACACTTGCACAACCTACTGTTCCACGTACACGTACATCCTGCTCGTAATAATGTTAGCAGATTCTTTCATACCCTGAATTTTTGGGGTCCCGCAAGGGACACCGTTATCCATGTTTAAAGTGTAGACCTTGCAGAACTCTCCCACTGGTCCTTTCCTACCGGTGTTTTGGACAGCAGCAGTGTATTGCTCTGTATTGCCTGTCTGTATGTATGTCCGGCCTAGCTGAGCGATGTGGGGGGTACAACGTTTCTTTATTGGACCTCCCATTCACAAATTCCCGGGCTGTAAATATGTTACCCCTAATTGCTGTGAAGTAACCTATTTATGTGAATGTGTATATCTACACTGACATATAGTTTGTTTTGTGTGTATGTGTATATATCACTACCTGTTGTTTGTGTGTATATATATCTATCTACATATATCCGTAGTATATCATTGTGTGTGTGTATATATATATATATATATATCTATATATATATATATATATATATATATATATATATATATATATATATATATATATATACATATATATATATATATCCGTATGGATATATATGTGTATGTAAATTAATATAGCTATGTGTATATATACGTTTTTATCTATATATACATCTGTGTGTCCGTTAACCTATACATTTCCCGGACATGGACACTTACACATGCGTATTGGTTTTATCCCTGCTTCAACAGCATACTATTGCCATAGTCATTCTGACACCGACACTTCACTCCAGTGAACTTGTGCTCAGTATATTGCACATTATGCAGTGGACAGATGCCGCTCGTTTTTCATGTCTGGGGTGCCGCTGCTAACTGGGTTGTGATAGTGTCATTCGACATATTCCTCGTATATTTTTCCCTGCTACTGTGTTTGTTTCTGTACACATTGATATTATTACTGTTGATAGGATATGTGTTTGTGTCACTGTAACTGTACGTTGACAAATTGTTGTCTTCATGTAGTTGTGTCTGTCTGTTTTTCCCAGTTTGGGGTTGTCACAGCAGAACTCCATTCCGCTCATTGGTGGTGTATAGGTTTTACTTGCCGGACTGCCAGACCTGACTCCCAACGTCCGACAACGATATGCCCATTCACGCATGTCTCCACGCAAACAACGCTTTATGTGGGAATCACACCTACGTACTAGCTGACCTCCACTGGCCACTCCATTGCACCCAGCGCAACACACCCTATCACTCCTGTGTCCATACTCACATATCCATAGTTTTTCCTGCACACCCGTGTTGAGTTTCCCCGCATAACAGCCATTATACACCTGATATTGCAGCCATGACACACCTTTACACATTGCCCTCTCATGAGCATTGGGGCCCTACACAAATTTTGTACTGCCTCGTTTATTCACAGGCTCACCATCCATTCATATTTGCACATTACTTGACTTTCCTGGTGTTATGGGGTACGAATGATTTGCGGGTTACAAGTGTAGGTGGCCGCAACATGTCCTACATTCCGTCTGTTTACAATGTTGACATAGCACTTCAACGATGTTATGGCCACTGATATAGCCCTGCCTCTGGTGTGGAGAGTGGTGCTCTACTCACACTTGTGCAGCTTTATGTGACATACGCTGCGAGCATTTCATAATTCCTAATTTGCTCTGGAATGCCTTTACGTTGGCGAGATGCTGTAACCACTACACTATTGGTGTCCTGGCTCATTTATATGTATACCCATGGTTCATAGCTACTCTGACATATGCCTCACTGCTTTCCTTACACAGCAGGCATCCATTCTCTTCCTGGGAAAACCACAGTACTACAATTAGGACATTCCCTGTTTCCTACTGCTCTGGACCTGTGCTGCAAGTCTACTCACTCCTAGGATATTCATAACTCCTACGCTTATAGTTCTCACACATACGTGTGTTTGATTGTCAGGGTGTTCAAGTGCTGGTCCGGGTTTAGTCTCGGCTGACTGGTGACTAGCACTGCCCTGGTGATGTTCAAAGATGAGATGTAGCATATGGACAGAGTTAGTCCAGAGTTTAACATTCTACCTGTGTTTACAGATGCAGGTGTTTGGCCACCTCTGATCACATTATTGGGTCAGCGCTACATAATTTAGGGCGGGGAGTGGTTCCACTACATAATGCAGGTTGGGGGGATGGTTTCCCTTCCCATTTGACTATTTCATTCATTTATACATACAATGAATATTATTCTGGACATCTGTTATGAATTCACTACAGGTATGCAATAGTCCTGTCAACAGATGGGACAGTTGGTTGGTGTACTTCTGTGTACGGACCTCTCTGATACTCGGGGACTTGTGTCTACAGTGACAGGGACAAGGCTATGACAACTCAGGGACAATCACGGACACTTCTACCATATTAGTACTATTAACTTGGAACATGTTGATAGATTCGTAATACTACTAATTTTCTGCAGTTAAATGCATCTATTACTCTTCATTGTTGTAAGTAGTCATTCTCATTCAACACCTTTCCCCCAAAGGTCACTGGCTTTGTGAGTTTTTAAGGGTCTGGCCAGTTATTGTGCAAATGCTCTGATCATTGGTATAGTTGACATTGTCATAAGTACAGGTTGTGCTGTATTCTGGTGACTAGGGTTGGCACCTTTTCAAATGGCCAAGATGGGACATTTTCGGAACACGCATCAGATTTTACAAGCTGACACTTACCCATGGTCAGTACAACAGATAGAACTTTACTTATTTGCTTACATAAAAGCCTATTGTTGTAGCGGTTTGGTTGCTTATTCTGTTTCTTGTAACATTTAGGTATTGTAGATACTGCAATAATTATTTTCTGCTACTGTTACATAACATATGGGACATAATTATGTCCTACAATCCCAGAACATTTGCCATTTGAAATGTCTTTTGTCAGGACACAACTGCCCAACGATGGACTGTCCCTCGCAAAGCGGGACAGATGATAACCCTACTGCGGACTCCAGATTGTTTGGGCTAACACATAGCCACGGTCAGTGCAGGTTTAGAACATTCATTTGTTTCCTAGCTGTGAGCCTTATACCTTGGGCACTTTTGTTGTTTGCCTGTTTCTTGTATGAATTACATTTATTCTATCCTGACATGACAGCTTTAGGCAACTGTTACATGCAGTATGGTGCATAGTTATTTCCTACGGTCACAAGACATTTGGCCTTGTACTATTGTTGTTCAGGTCACACCTACACACACATTAATTGTCCCTCACACAGTGGATCAGGGGTATCCTGTTTACGTCAGTGCCTTCATCACCCTTATACTATGTGCCACTATGTGAATGTGTGCAATATATACTCTCGCTTATTTGTATCGGGACACGTGCACCACAGGCAGGTGTTTGATCCTGGGTAGTAGGCTATGCATGACCATTTAGGGCTGTACAGTGCCATGCATGACTAATGCACATTCCAACTTGTGTCCAGATATCTACAGGACTGGACTTCATGTTTTCCATTCTAATGTTTACACAGGTTACTTATCCCATGAGGGATATCGCAAAAATTGAACAAGACCAGAACAAGACATATACCGAACATTCTTCTGGCGTTATGAAAATGTGCTGGGGGTTTTACATGCAAGGGATACATTGTGTGCAATCCTGCAACTGCCTAGGGTGACACTACCTACTACATATGCGTAGTGGTCACTATGTGTAGATGTGGCTGCACCAAACCAGTAGGCCAAGTATGGCTGGATTTGCTGGACGTTCAGGTAAGGGAGCTGGTTGTGTGATGTGGAGTGGATGCTGGGTAGTCCATTATGCATCCAGGTGTGTTGCATTTGTTATGGCCAGTTCCATCAGGATCAATCTGTGGGTATGTGCCAGTGACATGTCTATACATTTGTATCACACATTTCAATATTCATATGTTTGTGGGATTGTGTTCTACAGTATGGCCCGTCTGGTTGTATTGCAGCTGTTTATACATGTTTTTGTGTTTCTTTCAGCTTCACCCGCTGCTCCCTCATACACCTCCAGTTCACCTATTCTGCAGACGACACAGTATCGCCTTGGAGGATTGTACCATTACCCATCCCCCCACACACACATATTCCTCACACCCCATACATCACTGCTTTGGTTGTTGGCCCATGACATGGCCAGAGTAACACATTGAATACCCTACATATGTCAGGTACCTGTATGGCTGTGTGGACTACCCTGCCATGTTTGCTTTCCACATGCTATACCTCACGCACATAGGTACACGCCCATACTTAACTTTCATTACATGGTTGGTATACCCGGGTACTACCCGTTCAACTGTGACACATCCTGACAAGTTCGGCTTATACCGCTGATTTGCAGATTTTGGCTGACTGCTCTAATCATTGGTAGGATGCCACCTTTTCCTATGTCCAGGATGGGATATATTCTGTACACATATCCGACTGTACTGGACAGCATGTGCCCACAGATGACAGAACGGATAATACTGTTCCTTTCAGCCTACATGTTTCCTTATTGTTGTAGCTGTTTATATGCTCCTTCTGTTTCGTTTACATGCTTATTCTATTTCCTGTCACATTTGGTATGTGAAATATGGACATACCTTTTGTATGTGACTATTACATGCCTTGTGGGATATGATTCGGACATACGGTCGCTAGATATGTACATTTATCGTGTATTTTGTTATGGACACATCTGCCCAGCTGTGTACCCTTCCTCACATTATGGGTCAACTGGTGACCCTAACCATTGGGCTGGATGTACCTACTGGCGGCTCGCTAACAAATGATACTTTTCACTTCCACTTGGTATAGCTATCTACACTGTGTTGGACTATGGGCATATGGTTTTCCATGTCATTTGTTTGCGGGATAGGGACCCGTTATTCCCTACCATGCATTTGTGTTTGCTTCTTCATTTTGTGTTTGCAGGAACTTTCTTGCATGCTTTGCATACATTTCAGTATCCACGGACACTGACAGATATGATACGTGATTACTATCTTGCAACTTGTTATATGCAAGTATTTTAGGTTGCATGTAGACAGCTGGCATTTCCACGCCTCCGTGCGGCACTTCGACATGTCCTATGCACTCGCGCTCCTTTCCTGTGCACGTGGCTGTGGCGGCAGCACACCTTCATTTATATGCATTTGGCGCTACTGCGCCATCTTCACACCACACTGTCAGCACAAGCCTACCACTGGCCTTGCGCCGAGCTTCATGAATCCCGGGGAGTGTATTCTATAGCATACAAGTGATCAGTGCAGGGAGGGGTAAGGAAAAAAGCAAACCTTTTTTGTTTTGCAGCCTGGCCAGTAAGGATGCAAGCTTCTTTCACACAAACATGCATGAAGAATAAGAACTCTGTGTTGAATTTGTCATTAATTAACACCCATTTACTGTAGAAAACAGGCACAAGTCAGCTTCAAGTGCTTGCAGCATATCTTTTGTATTTCTTGGACACTACTTGTAAGCACATGGGTGAGGGAGGGAGGAAAGGAGATGATAGGCTCAGTGCCTTTTTTTATCTTTATTGAATTAATGTGGAGAAAAGTGGCAGAAAATATGGAAGCCCCCTGGTCTGTTTACAAGACTGCAGTGTTCTTCTGGTGGTGATTTAGGGAGGGGGATCTGAGTACCATCATTTTCACAACTTACGTTTTTTTCTTTTCTTAAGGCAGTCGTCTGGATCAGACTGAGCATTTTATCCTTAGTGTAGACTGTCATCAAAGATCCCATGGACAGAAAAAATATTTTTAAACCTCCAAAGCACAGACTTCCATGCAAAAGATGGAAATAGGCATCATAAGCACCAATGTACAGAATTTGTTTCTGTTTCTTTACTATTTGTTTTACTTACAGACACCATTTTGAGTTCGGTTTGCCCTGACAGCATCAGTCACAAGCTCACCCTATCATTTTCATCTTCCCCCCTGCGTTATTAAATTTTAATGGCAGCCCAAGATTGTTTTGATTTTTCTAGGAAAATCAGATTGGTTTAGTTTGTTCTGGACTTGTTTTGAGCCCCAGGACTACACATGCTATTGTGGTAAGCACAATTTTGCAATTTTTCTTTTGCCATAACAAGCTTTCTAATTTTTGTTTTATTTACTGATGTAACATGGACCATATAAACTTCATTTTAAGCATTTCTTAGACAGAATTCCTTAAACAGTCTATAAAACGAAGCCCACAATGATCCAATTAATTCAATAAATACAAAACATGAATTGTAAGTCTAAATCTCAAAATGCACTTGCTTGAAGCACTACTTAAAATGGAGAACATCGACATTTGTGCTGTAACAGAGACCTGGTTCAAGGCAGCAGAAAGCACCCCTGCACTACCAGGTTATAACTCATTCCACACCTTTTGGCCCCAGAACTTATACTGAAGCTTGAAAGGCGGTGGTGTTTCCATATTCATAAAGGATGCACAGACCTCCTGACTGGTAGCCCAACATAACGCATCAGAGATACTTCAGGTGCAGCTAACATTGGGTAAGACAGTGATTCAGGTCATAGCCTTCTGTAGGTCCCCAACTATGTCCCAAGACTCGCACTCCACATTCCTAAGTACCCTGGAGAATATTAAGGTCCAACCTATCTCTCTCTTACTAGGTAACTTCAACTACACCTCCATTACTGGGTAAACTTCTCATATCCTAGACCTAGTCATTACCAACATGAGCGACCGGTGTTCCACACCTGAAATCAACTCCTCGTTGGTCAGAACCAACCATAAGCTAATCACCCTAGATATCCACATCTGCCCCCACCCACGATTAAGGAAACCATGGTAAAAAATTTCTCCAAAGCCAACTTCATGCTTCTTAAGACAGAAGTGGCGAACTTCATGACACCCATGCAGATGGATAATAGAGTTACGACTGCTGAATCCAACACAAATGCACTCTATAACCACTTACACAAGTGCATGCATCGTGCTATCCCAAACAGAACCAAGATGCTATCCTCAAAAAAAAAAGAAGCCAATCTGGTGGTCCCCTGCCATAAACAAATTCTATAACAGAAGGAAGAAACTGTTGCAAAAGAGAGTAAAATCCCATGAGTGGAGGAGCTGCCTGGTCATCCTCAGTAAGAAGCTGAGATCCCTTATAAGATTCTCCAAAGCACAAAGTATACTATAGCTATGTCAAGAATCTCAATGGCAACACCCAGATCTGCTCTGAGTTACAGCACAACGGCACAAAAATTACAGAACCAACTGATATTGCCAACATCCTGGCAGACGAGTTCAGTGCTAACTTTACCCGCCTCTCACCCCCTAAAGGGCCCATATCTATACAGAAAGAATGCAGAGTCCCTGTAATCACATCTATGCAGGTAAAAGCTGCACTCTCTAAAACCAAAACTACAGCATCCATGGGACCGGACAACATCTCAGGCAGCATTTTACATGAACTTCAGAACGAACTGGCTACCCACATAAGCACCATGTTCAATCATATTCTCACGTCAGGCTTTGAACCCACTGAATGGTGCACAGCAGCAGTTATCCCACTTTATGAAGGGGGAGCAACCACTGATCCTGGGAACTATCGCCTTATTAGCCTGATGAGCCTGGTCTGCAAGGCCATGGAACGTATCATCATGGAACTCATAAACAAAGACATTGGTAACCTCCAACCTCTGGACCCCACCCAGTTCGGGTTTGTGAAAGGCAGATCATGCCTTCTGAACTTGATTGACTTCTTTGAGGCAGTCACCAAAGCCGTAGATGAGGGTAAGGTGGTTCACACAGCCTATCTTGACTTCACCAAGGCTTTCGACACCATCCCCTTTCTGGAATTATAGCTAAACTCACTAAACTAGGTATAAATCCCTATGTCACAAGATTGGTTGTCAAATGGCTCACTGACAGAACCCACACTGTAAAAGTTGCAGACTCCAAATGTGACTTCAAACCAGTGACAAGTGGAGTGCCACAGGGTTCAGTCCTGGGACCTCTCCTGTTTGGTATCTACTTCTCAGAAGTACAGGCTAACACAGAAGGCATCTGGCTAATGAAGTTCGCAGATGACTGCAATCTAGGAGCCATAGTCAAGTCCCCAAATGATGGGGACATCCTACAGAAGGGCCTCATTGAGATAGATGCCTGGTGTCAGAGGCAGGGCCACAAGCTCAATGCCAAAAAGTGCATTGTCATCCCCTTTGGTAAAAACTCTGTACCCATGAACTACCACATAAACGGCAGTCTATTTAATACTGAATGTGTGATAAGAGACCTTGGGACCCAGGTTGACTGTAGTCTATCCTTTGATAATCACATTGCCACAGTAGTCAGGGGAATCCTTCTATGTGGCACACCTCATCACAAAAGGGTCATCCAGAAAAAAAGAGGTCATTGTTCCCCTCTACTTGGCACTCAATTGACCCATTATAGAGTACAATGCCCTTTTGGAATTTACCTCACAAGATATCTGCAGCAGCTGGAAAGGCCACAGAAGTACCTCACAAAAAGGATTACTTACCTCAAACAGATGCCCTACACAAACCATCTCAAAAAACCTCGGCTTTACTCTGTAGCATATTGCCTACACTGAGGAGATCTCTGCCTAACATATAAAGTTATGTTAAACCCAGAGCTGTTGGACATGCTACACCTTAAGAAATCCCAATCCCTCCGAGCTACATGCTCTAGGGACCTAAAGCTTGTCACCACAATAAACAGGACATGCTGGATGGATAGATTCCTGTCCCAGAGACTTCCTACACTCTGGGACAAGCTACCCATCTATGTCAAGCAAAGTTCTTCATTAGCACTCTTCAAGAAAAATCTTGATGAGTGGATGGGAAATAGGAAATACACCCCGGGGATCACTTCTGTGGCTCTGCTCTACAGGGGCAGAGGAAGTTAACATTTTTGGGTGGCATAAGCCAGGGAACCTTGTTGGATAGGCTTAATTAGGCCCTTGGGCTGATAGCCTAGTACCTACCTATGAACCTATGAACCTATGTACCAGTACACTTACTAATGTTTCCTGGAGTTCATTAATTCCAGTGCCCTGGACCAGCTCGTTCTTATCCCCACTAGAGGTAGCAACATCCTTGACCTGGTCATTACTAACATGGGAGACCATTGCTCTACACCAATAGTTAGCTCCTCCTTGGTTAGATCTAACCACAAACTAATCACCTTGGAAATCCCCCCCCCCCCCACAAAGGTAACCACCATGAAAAACTTCTCCAAAGCTAACTTTGGGCTCCTAAAAACAGAGGTGACTAACTTCATGGCACCCATGCTAATGGAGAATAGTTGTGTGACTGCAGAATCATACACCAATGCACTGCACAAACACGTACACAAATGCATGTATCTCGCCATACACAATAGAACCAAGATGATCTCCTCCAAAAAAAAGGAAAGCAATCTGGTGGTCCCCTGCCATAAACAAACTCTACAACAGAAGGAGGAAACTGATGCAGAATAAGGTGAAGTCCCAAGACTGGAAAAACTCCCTTATCAGCCTCAACAAAATGTTGAGATACCTCATCAAATCCTCTAAAGCTAGCTATTAAAACAGAATTGCAGCAGATAGTAAAGACAACCACAAGGCCTTCTATAGTTATGTAAAGAATTTCCACGGCAATAGCCAGATTTGCTCTGAGCTACTGCATAATGGTACCTCCTATACCGAGCCAACAGATATTGCCAGTTTACTGGCCAACAGATTCAATGGCAACTTTACCTCTCCACCCCCCAAAGGACCGATCACAATACCAGTAGATTGCCAGGCACCCAGTATTACTGCTGCACAGGTTAAAACAGGACTGTCCAAGGCAAAGAATATAGCTTCTATGGAACCTGACAATATTCCCGGTTGTGTTCTACATGAACTACAAAGTGAAGTGGCACCTCACCTGTGTGCCCTGTTCAATCACAGCCTCACCTCAAGCTTTGTCCCTACCGAATGGTGCACTGCTACAGTCATCCCTTTCCACAAAAGAGGAGCGACTACAGACCCTGGGAACTATTGCCCCATTAGCCTGATGAGTCTGATATGCAAAGCTATGGAACGCATCATCATGGACCAAATAAACAAGGTTATAGGGAATCTCCAAACTCTGTATCCCACACAGTTTGGTTTTGTGAAGGGTAGATCATGCCTGTTCAACTTGGTCAACAACTTTGAGTTAGTCACCAGAGTTGTGAATGAAGACAAGGTGATTCATACAGCCTATCTTGATCTGGCCAAGGCTTTTGATACCATTCCCCACTCAGGAATCATAGAAAAACACAATAAACTTGGCATCAACCCCTATATCACTAGGTGGGTTGCAAACTGGCTCACAGATAGAACCCACAGTGTGAAAGTACCTGACTCCAATTCAGACTGCTGACTAGTCACAAGTGGACTCCCACAGGGTTCGGTCCTGGGTCCTCTCCTGTTTGGTATCTACTTCTCAGCTCAGGCAACACAAAGGGACTCTGGCTGACAAAGTTCACAGACAATTTCAAGTTGGGAGCTATTATTAACTTCCCAAGTGATGTTGACATCCTACAGAATGGCCTCACTGAGACCAATGAATGGTGTCAGAACCATGGCCTTAAGCTCAATGCCAAAAAATGTGTCGTCATCACCTTTGGGAAAACCCAGTTCCCATGAATTACCACATTGATGGTAGTCCACTGAACACAGAAGGCATTATAAGAGATCTGAGAACACAGGTTGACAGCAACCTCTCTTTTGATTACCACATTGTCACTGTGGTCACAAAGTCCTTCTATGTGACACATCTCATTACTAAGGGTTTTGCAGGGGCAGCTTGTGCTCTAGGACTGCAGGACTGCAGCCCTCCCACCTAGAAAACAAAAAGAAAACCCACCTAGAAAAAAAAAAACAAAGTAAAAAAACAGTTAACTACGAATCCCGGAACTCCACACATATGCACACGCACTGTTCGGAACCCAGAAGAACTCCAGACTGCTTTGTCAAGCAGTCTGGATAAGAGAAAAGGCATCTCTGCCCCGCAAATGTCCAGAAGTCTGTGTGGTGATGACCCCATAGAACAGAAGAGCTTCTGACTGCTCCTTCTGCAGGCTAAACCAATCAGGAGAGCTTTGCACAGCTGGAACCAATCGATAGAGAGGTGAGGTTTGTCTCGCGACTACTGGAGGATTTACCGTTAGCTTGCACGGATGAGGATGGATGCAGGATTGGATTTCTTTTACCGTTAGCTTGCATGGGTGAGGAGCTCTCTCCAGGAGAATGGATGCATGATTGGAATTATTTCTCGATGTCGGATGGTCTCGCCGCCATTCTAGTTGAGGAGTGTGTGTGTGTGTGTGTGTGTGTGTGTGTGTGTGTGTGTGTGTGTGTGTGTGTGTGTGTGTGTGTGTGTGTGTGTGTGTGTGTTGAAGGTAAGGCAGAAATAGAAATGCATGTTCATTTTACAGGAACAATTGGAAGGCATGCATACAGATGGTCAAAAGCGATCAGAATAGGTGTCTCTAACCCCAGCTAAAGGTTCCAGTGCATTCATTTGAGATGGCTCATTCAGAGTTATATGAAAGGAGGACAAGGCTTCTCTACAGGTTGCTGAGTTCCTCTTTCCTGCCATTAGGTGTCCCAGTCACAAGACTCCGAGGAACAAATGCTAGTAACTGTTTGCCATTTAAAATCACTGCTTGCACAGCTTTTATGTATTTGTCATCCATGATTCCTTTACTTTGGGAGATTTCCCTCTTTCACATGTATGTATAACTGCGGAATTGGAATGTATGTGCACGCATGTGTGTCTGAGGTTCAGAGGAGGGAGCAGGAATTTTGAATATAAATTATTAGCAAACACAGTAGTTTACAACCTACTTGACTATAGTTTCATTATACACTATTGTAAAGGTTCAAGATTTAAGGTAAGTAGACTTTGAAAATGGGGTATGCCAGTTAGATAAAAATGCCTAAATCAGGTTTCATAGAAACAACATTAATATACATATATATTTTAAGAGGATTAAATCCAACAATGATCTACATACTGGGTGATCTTACCATGAATTAAAAATATGATGTTGCTGTACCTAGGATTAAAATGAATGTACATCACCTACAGTAACCTCATTTGCAAAGATACTTTTGCTAGTTGTAAAATAAAAACTCTGAATTTACAAAATGAGTCAGCATTTCAGGAAAACTATAGTAATCTTAAGCAAAGGCCGTGTGGCTGAACAATGGATAACCACAAAGTTACCACAACAGAATCAGTAAACCTTTTTGGTCTAAAGAACCAGTTGAGCAGATGTTTCAAAATGTAAGGCATGCAGACTTTATGGATTCAATTATTTCAGTAATTCCCTGGATGTATTAAAGAAACATGGATGATTGTTTTCAAAGCTAAATATAAATGCACAAAGCTACCAAGCTACATGATATAATGAGATACAAAATGGATTAAACAGATAAAAACCAGGTCACTCTTTAAAAATGAATGGATCTAGAAAGAAAACTAACAAATAAACTAGAATGATGAAGACCTGCTGCACAAATGGGAAACTGTAAAAAGCTAAGCAAGTTGATTTGGTACCCTGGGTTTTAAACCCATTTGGCACCTCTACCTCACCCTCATGTTTAACTGGTTGTGATCACTGCATTTTATAAATGTCCATTAAGCAACCAAGAACATGATCACAATTATTTACAGACAGCTTATAAATAGTCAAACCAGTGTGTGTGTGTGTGTGTGTGTGTGTGTGTGTGTGTATGTGTGTGTGTGTGTGTGTGTGTGTGTGTGTGTGTGTGTGTGTGTAAGGTAGGCAATTACATTTAAAAAACAATCCTAGGACAGTTTGCAAGCTATATCTAAGTGATATAGTGTCTTAATTAGCATCACATAAATTTTAAACCTTTGTTTTTACTTTTTAAGACATAGCACTTCCTACAAGTTGGCATGTGAGCAGGACCCGCTTTACCTCAGCGTTTTCAGTGGCATTGACTGGAAGTATAGTATAAAAATGCAAAATGGATATATATATATATATATATATATATATATATATATATATATATATATATATATATATATATATATATATATATACATACATACATACATACATCCTATATTCACCATAAGAAAAAAAACATTGTAGAGAATATTTATTTATTTATGTATGTATTTATTTATTAGTAGGTATTCGTTTTTCCAGTGATTGTATAAAGTCAAAAAGTCATGTATTGCCATACAGCAAACAGCATCTCAAGTCTAACAGTGAAATAGAGGCTGTTCCAGTAGTGTAGATGGAGCATTAACAACACTCAACACTGACCAAAGCCTGATCAGTGACTTGGGCACCTGAAGGAGCAACACAGAGTGGACATTCCATGGGCATTCCCTGTGACATTTTCTGGTACAGGTAGAGGATGTCACAATGAAGGGACATTGTCCAAAAATGGGAAAGAGTGATGGACATGGCTAAGCTCCTGTGGAGTCAAGGTAATATACCACGTGGTTCCATCTCCATATTCCTTGCCTGTCCTTCAGGTGCAACCATGGATGCCACATTACACCTTCCCAAAGATTAGGCCCTTGCAGAGAGAAGGCATGCTCGGAGGTAATAAATGCATTTAATGTTCTCATTAGTGTGGGAACATTGCCAGACTGGAAGCATATTGGGTATGTAGCAAATGGTTTATAGCGCTTAGAGGAGACCTATGGATATTCATGTTTTAGAGGAACCTATACATATAAGAAAGGCTAGAAGCAAGTCAGATATTTCAAAAACGTGGACTCATCACTGTCAAAGGTGATGCAATGCTTTTAGGGGCTAGCATTTATAAGGTGACTCTGCAAAGGCTGTTTTTTTTTTAGAATTTAACAGTTAGGTAAAACTGGTAAAACTACATTTTAAGATGTAAAGTAAGAGGAGGAGCCCCTATTCCTACCATGGTATGATTATGGTAAAGCAAGCGGAGGAGCCCCTATTCTGATAATGGTGTGATTATGGTTTTACCTGCTGCAGAGTGTGTCTTTAGAGGTTTATAAACTTTTAGCTGTGATGGTTGTCATTTGAATGTTTTTCTTTAAGAGCCAGATGTGGAAGTTCATGGAACAGGAAAGGTATAGCAAGGATAGCAAGGAAGTGGTGTGTGTCAGGAAGGGTCTAGCAAGGAAGTGGTGTGTGTGTGTGTGTGTGTGTGTGTGTGTGTGTGTGTGTGTGTGTGTGTGTGTGTGTGTGTGTGTGTGTGTGTGTGTGTTTGTGTGTGTGTGTGTGTTTGTGTGTGTGTGTGTGTAATGCCCCAGTTGCTACATGGTGGTGGGTAGAGAAAACTGTTTCTTTATTTCATTTCACTTTATTTAGTGCATTATTCTTAATGTGAATCAGATGTTTTTAACTTTAAATCATGAAATTATTTAATTGTGTAATTATGTAATTGGGGTGGAGTATAAAAGAGGTTGGAATTTTGCATCAATTTGTTCTGAGGAAGTCCCTTTACTGGGGAAGAAAGCACAACGTTTGTGAAATAAACTTTTGAATCATTAGCGGTTTAGGTGGTTCTTTCTCTTGCTGGTACAATTTATTAGATTCTTTTATTTTGTCAGCTGCTCAAGTTAGCAGTACTAATATTTAAAAAGTGTTCCTTCTATGACAGGTTCCCAGCTGTATTGTGTGGCTATTTTATATTTTTGCATCACATTTTGGTCCAGTGTTCATAAAATTGTGTTCATTTGGCAAATTAGTGGCAAATCATTAAAGACTGAAGTTAATAAATGACAGACATTTGAGTTTCATATTCCATACCTTTCAGAAATGTCATACTAATGCAAGACCTACTATTCTATTATCTTTCTAAGTTTATAAGAGCAATATTTAAAAACTGTCCTTATTTTTGGGCCTTTGTCCCACTTCTATGTATGGCTCTGCCCATATTTCTTGTTCTGAGGTTGAGAGGTATGACAAATATGTCAGGGCCATCACAGTCAGACAGAGACATTTCAAATTGTGACATACTTGTTGCACCCCACTCCCCCATGTAGTGACTCTGGAGTTGTCCAAGCAAGGCAAGGAGCAGTTATGTAGTGTAAATGTGCAGGGTATCCCCCCATCCAAGGTAGACACAAGTGCTACTTTTATTATGTCCTTGATTTTGCAGAATGTTCTGGTTTCTGTCATATTTTTATACTGTTGATTTATGCTTATTATTACTCAGGAAGGGCCTGTTGCTCCGTGTTTAAATAGCAATCCTTTAATGACCATCAGGTAAGCTTGTCTGAGATTGTAAGATGCAAGTAAGCTTTAATAACCATACTGTTAAAGAATTGTCAACATTGAAAGCCTTTCTGTTGTTGCCATGCAGAGAATACCTGCATAACCAGATAATGTATAAACCTTGGGTTTTGAAATGCATATGACAGCATTTGTAATAAAGGACAGGATTACATTATTTTAAGAAGCTCATTACATTTCTTGGAGACTTGCAGTCATCTTTGCAGGCTTTACCTGTAAACCAAACAGAATGCCAATCTATCATGTGTGGTCCATTACCTGTACAGTAAGTCTTTAAGCAATGTATCTTGAGCTTGTTTCTTGTTTGCTTTTCATTTTTTACTTTGATCATGTTTTCCCCATGAAACAAGTAGATAGTTGTCAGGCAGCAGGTCTTTTTTGGATAAGAAACATTTTTACAAGTGGGGGTATCATAGAGATTGCTACTTTCAGCATGTTACTTGGTACTTTAATAAAGCTGAATATAAATTATAATTAGAACTGCAGTGCAAGGAGAAGTGGTTTGAGTTGAGTGTTGCTTGTTTTTCTTACACTTGATTTTGACTGGCATTCCAGTAATGTATTTAAAAAGTAATTTATTATTTCATGTCTCACAACCTTTTTGTTTCCATCTATATATTAAGTAAGCTGTCATGCAGCCAATGCATTGAAATATATTTTTTTCTTCTACACTTTATTTTGTCTTGATTGGACTTTTATAATGATGGTTTGGCACCCAGGGCAGCGTATTTAATTTAATACAGTTTTTGTGGTTTTGAGCATAGCTCCTCCCCTTTCTAGTTGGCTGCACCCCTTCCCATTGACCCCACCCATTCAACTGACTCCTGCATCCCCCCTTTGATTTGACGTCACCAGCCACCACTGGGGTTTTGCATCCAGGTAGAAGGAGCTCATTGTCTCCCCCTACTCTTCCATCATTAAACCAATCATCGAGTACAATGCCCCAATTGGTATGTACCTCACTAGACTCCTGCAACAACTGGAGAGGCCGCAAAAGTACCTCACAAAGAGGATCCTAGGCCTTAAACACTTGTCTTATATGGATAGACTCAAAAAACTTCAATTATGCTCTGTCTCATATTGCCTACTTAGATGTGATCTCTGCTTGACTTACAAACCCATGTCTGACCCAGCTCTGTTAGAAATGCTACATTTAAAGAAATCCCAGTCCCTCCACACCACACACTCCAGAGACCTCAACCTCATTACCACAATTAACAGAACATGCTGGAGGGACAGGTTTATAAACCAGAGACTGCCCATGCTATGGAACAGATTTCCCATACATGTCAAGCAGAGCACTTCACTGACCCTCTTCAAGAGAAATCTTGATGAGTGGATGGGAAACAGAAAATTCACCCCGGGGATAACTCCAGTGGCTCTACTCGACAGAGGCCCTAGGAACTAAGGTTGGGTGACACTATGGCAGGATAATCCTATGGCTAGGCTTGTAAAGGCCCCAGGGCCATTAGCCTAGTACACATCTATGAACCTATGAAGCCTGTGGTATCATGTAATAGTAAGCAAAAATTCAAAGAAAGCCAGCAGACAGAATCCTGGTGAATAAATCCATTTATTGGAGAATAAAATCCATCCAGTAAAGACAGCAAAAGCACACAGACTGGTTTCGGCTGGTTAATACCACACAGCCTTCTTCAATGTAAAACAAATATATCCAAAACTGTCATTTAAATACCCAACAAAAGTATGTGATTGGTTACGCCTAAAACTGCTCATTTAATCCTGGTGGAAATAAACCACCTAACTTAATGATCCATTTTTTCTCTTTGGAACTAAGTAGAGAATGCCAGCCATTTTTATTTTGTTTATTACCCTTGATAATGTCAATCATGGTGAATAAAAAGTTAGCAGTTGGATGAACTACCTGATGTTTGAATAGAGCATTATGTACTCTGCCCTTCTTAATATTACTGATGTGTTCTGAGATCCTAAGTCTTAATGGTCTGGACATTTGTCCCACATAAAATGCCCCACATGTGCATGTAGCCAGGTAAATAACCCAATCTGAACTGCAATTAGCAAAAAACCTAATATCATACACTATAGGAGAATTTTTGCTAGAAAATTGCTTTGTTTTACATATTTTGTTACAGTTAACACAATGACCACAAGGGTAACAGCCTAAAGGAATACTACCTGTGAGTGTAGTCTGGATCGGTTCTAAATTGCCATGCTCATGCATATGTTTATAATGATTAAAGCAACCACTTAAATTTCTGCCTTTTCTAAAAGAAAAAAGGCATTTGTTAGGAATAATGTCAGATATTTCATGATCATATTGCAAGATATTCCAATGTCTGTGTATACTCTGTATGAGGTTATCAGAATTCCTACCAAAAGTAGTGGTAAACCTGATTGGTTGTGAAACCATGTTGTCCTGTTCCTTATAGGACAATAGCTCATCCCTGCTCATTTTACCAACCTTGTTACTGGCATCAAAAACATGGCCCATTTTGTAACCCCTACTTCTGAATCTATTGATGAGATCTCTACTTTGTTCCTGATATGAGGACTCATCGGAACAAATCCTTTTCATTCTGAGAAATTGTGACTTGGGTATATTCTTGGCAATATGTGGTAGGTGGAAACTTGAAGCATGTAAAATGGTATTATATTCTGGATGTTTTCTATAAACCTTAGTCCCTAAGGTATTATCAGGTAATCTGGTAACTAAAACATCCAAGAAAGTAATAGTATTAATATCATAATGTAATGTGAACTGAATACCCCATTTATTATTGTTTAAATATGCCAAAAATTCAAACAGTTCATCAAGTTCCCCTCTCCATACTGACCAACAATCATCAAGGTAGCGTCTCCAAATGTCCAATTGATTCAGATAAATATTATTGTGATTATTGTAAATAAGATCTTGTTCAACATAAGCCATAAATAAATCGGCATAAATGGGGGCAAATGATGACCCCATAGCCGTTCCTTTGGTCTGCCAATAACAAGTTTCTTGATAAAAAAAGACATGCAGTTGCCTCCGCGCAGGAAGTTCCCTTTTTACTGTTACACTTATTTCTCGTTCTGCTGGAAGCCTGGCCCTGGTGCAGTCTGTAGTTTTTCTACAGGCTGATTTTTCGTTATTTTTTGGTTCGCCTGGAAGACTAATTGGAAGTATTGGGTCATATCAGTCTGACTTATGAGTAGTTATGCTCTTGCAACATTGATACTACAGTTATTTTTGTTTATTTTCCTTCCATTTTATGGTTCTGTACAAATCACAGCAACGTTGCATTCGGATGTTCGTGGGCGCCATTTTCTGGTTGTTCAACTTCGCCAGTGTGGTTTTTGTTTGTTGGGAGTAACATCTAAGGTTTTTTTCATCTAGATGGAAGGTTTGGATTATTTTTATTTTATATGTTTGGGAACTATTCAGCTTCCGTTAAAATATACTGGCGGGACAACCATATATCAAAATTTGTTTAACATTACAACTGACTACCTTCGTTAGTCGATTTGTTCATTTTGGGACTCCTATGAAGATTATTTTGTTCCGGTCTCTTATAACATCATTTGGAGCATTTCATATCATTTGGGATTCAACGATCCTTTTCTCTTGAGTAGGATTTTTATAATTTTGGACTCTATGTGACTGTGGGTTACTCTCATGGTTGGATTCAATTCTGTAACTGTTCAGTGGCTATCTGCTCATGATTATTTTCACCATACCATACACGTACAACTGGATACTATTTTTTGAGTGTATTTGGTATGCTTTAACATCATTAAGTTGTATGTTATTACAACAGGTTTTGAATCTTTACAGTGATTCATGAGCAATATTCATGTTTTTTTTATTTTGAATGTATGACTTGGGTTGTATAATCGCATGATCATATGTTTGTGAAATATTCAGCTTCTGCTGACATACGCTGTATAAGTTTATGTTTGTGTAACACTCAGCTTTTGTAGATATATTTGGGTTGGATAACCATATGTTGAGGTATGCTTTGCACTATTTTCACTAATTCAGTGAGTTGAGTAGCCTTTACTTGGGTCTATTATGAGCAATTTTGTTCTGGCTTCTTTTGACATCATTAGGAGCATTTAAAATCATTTGGGACTCAATAATTTTGCAATTTCTGCAACTTGGTCTTTCATATGTTTTGGGTTACTCTTATGGAAGTTTTTGATCCCAATATCTGTTTATCAATCATTATTTTGTGACTATTTTATGTAGTAAATGTCCATTTACTATGTTACAATTTAATTTAGCTGAATTTTCACTATAACATGCCCTGAATCCACATTTATCATATTATTCCACAAGTTAGCTGTGGTAAGACCTTCAATGATTTATTATTAATGTTCAGAGTGTCAGGTTAGTTCACTAGGTACATTTTTATTTCACATTTGGATTTGACATCCTCTGTGTATTAGATCTGATCACTTTGTGGACTAGCAATGGGTATCTCAGGTTAAGCAACTAGTTGGTACCTTGATTACTCTTGTTTATATTGTAGTCTTCTGGGTTGCTCCCATGTTATAATTCATTGTATGGTTTCCTTTTATACGGAATTGGTTTCATATATTGTTTAGCTACTTTGAGGTCATACTACTTTGATAAGAACATCCAAATTAATATTTTATTATATGGTGTCTTGACATCCCTCTTATTCTTCCTTTTGTCCATTACTATTTTGAGGGCTCACCACTACTTGCTGGATTCTTTGGCTTCTTTTAATTTTGAACAGGAGATGTAGTCCATATATCTACAGGATATTGGAGCTATTATGGTCTCTTTATAATATTTTTTGACGTAGCTGGTTTTAGCTATTATTGGCAATTTGTTTAGCCACTTCATTGGATTTCTTTGTCCTATTGTTCTTTGGCGTTGTGAATCAGGTCTGACACATGGATCTCTTAAGTTTGGTCTCAGGTTTATCCTCAGATCGTGAGGACTTAAGAGTTTTTGGACTTGGATCTGCTACTGAGGGCACTAATATAGAAGAGCCTCTTGGTTCTGAGACCATTTGTAATGTGGCCTTTGATAAATTACATAAACATCTGAGGTCACTTAGATCGAATGTTTGGCATGCCAAACTATTTAAGGCTTATATTGCCAAAAATATTACTCCTCGTGGCTTAAGAGTCAGAATCCAGCCTTTGGTGGGTGAAATTGATGATGAACTCTCCAATGAATGGGCTGGCATTCAACATCAAGCCAGCATGTCATTTGTAAAAGCTTTAACAAAATACTATGAACGGGTAATTGACAAAGAGTTGAATATAGTTTTGGGGTTGGTCAATGAAGTTAAACCATTTGAGGCTGAACCTTTTTTTGCTAAAAATGTTACCAAAGTTGCTTCTGACCTCAATAATTTAGAAGTACAACTGAAATCAAAGAAAATTAAAAAATTCAATAGAGAACAATCCGATTATCAGGGGAGCAACCCCTTTAGTCCCACAAAACATGTTAAATTCCGTTCACAACCTAGTCGTCCTTCCAAAAGGAAGAGACCCAAGTCAATATTGAGAAACTGTACCTCTGATACAGGCTCATCTACGGATGAATTTTCATCCTGTTTTGAGAATGACTCACAGACTGCATCAGGGTCACCTTCTCCAAAAAGAACTTTGTCAAGTGTCCCTTTAGGCACAAGTACCAAAGAGGGGGCAGGAAGCATAAAGCAAATAAACAGTATCCAGGGCTTGCTCAAATTTGCAATGCAGAATTAGAGGTTTCATTTAATCAAAATGTCTTAAATTTATCAGACCACGTTTTAACACCAACTGAACTGAGTGTTCTCAATAAAGGACTAACATTTGTACCAGGCTTTTTTGTTCCTGAAGATTCTTTTGCACAAGATGTTGTGTCCTTTTGTAGACTGCTTAATTTAAGATTATTCTTTGGTCCAAATGACAATAATCGTGTTTTTGATAAATTTGTTTATCACAAATCACAATTTTCACCTCCTATGCATCCTGTTGTTTTGCAATTTCAAAACAATATTCTCAAAGATCTACATTATGTTAGGTCAGAATCTCGTTTGAAATCTAACAATATTTCTACTCAAGAAAAATATGCTATACAAGATCTACAGAATAATCACAATATTGTCATTATTTCAGCTGACAAGGGTGGAGCTGTTGTGATCTTGAATTGGCTTTACTATGATCAAGAAGCCAAAAGACAACTATCAAACAGGAAATATTATGCTGAGATGGTTATCAATCCCACTTTGAAGTTTAAAAAAGAAATTGAGGAGTTTTTGTTGCATGCCAGGGAAGCGTCTATCATTGATAATGAGGTTATGCATCAACATTTGGTTCAGGATCCTATGAACCAATATATTTATTTTTTGCCTAAGATTCACAAAGATCCCATTCATCCCCCAGGGAGGCCCATTGTGTCAGGTAGGGGCTACATTACCGAACCTTTGTCCCTTTTTCTCACCAAACAAATCAAACCTTTGCTGTCTTTGATACGCTCACGTTTACGTGACACAACTAATTTTTTACAAATTATTTCGGAAACACAACTTGAACCAGAATGGCGTATGTGTACCTTTGATGTTAGTGCCCTTTACACCAATATTCCTCATTCTGGTGGTCTTGAGGCATTGTCTTACTGGCTGAATATTTCAGGTTTATATTCAATTGAATACAATGAATTTTTGCTTGATATAGCTGCTCATGTGTTAACAAATAATGTCTTTTTTATCAAGAAACTTGTTATTGGCAGACCAAAGGAACGGCTATGGGGTCATCATTTGCCCCCATTTATGCCGATTTATTTATGGCTTATATTGAACAAGATCTTATTTACAATAATCACAATAATATTTATCTGAATCAACTGGACATTTGGAGACGCTATCTTGATGATTGTTGGTCAGTATGGAGAGGGGAACTTGATGAACTGTTTGAATTTTTGGCATATTTAAACAATAATAAATGGGGTCTTCAGTTCACATTACATTATGATATTAATACTATTACTTTCTTGGATGTTTTATTTACCAGATTACCTGATAATATCTTAGGGACTAAGGTTTATAGAAAACATCCAGAATATAATACCATTTTACATGCTTCAAGTTTCCACCCACCACATATTGCCAAGAATATACCCAAGTCACAATTTATCAGAATGAAAAGGATTTGTTCCGATGAGTCCTCATATCAGGAACAAAGTAGAGATCTCATCAATAGATTCAGAAGTAGGGGTTACAAAATGGGCCATGTTTTCAATGCCAGTAACAAGGTTGGTAAAATGAGCAGGGATGAGCTATTGTCCTATAAGGAACAGGACAACATGGTTTCACAACCAATCAGATTTACCACTACTTTTGGTAGGAATTCTGATAACCTCATACAGAGTATACACAGGCATTGGAATATCTTGCAATATGATCATGGATCAAGGATTTGTTCCGATGAGTCCTCATATCAGGAACAAAGTAGAGATCTCATCAATAGATTCAGAAGTAGGGGTTACAAAATGGGCCATGTTTTCAATGCCAGTAACAAGGTTGGTAAAATGAGCAGGGATGAGCTATTGTCCTATAAGGAACAGGACAACATGGTTTCACAACCAATCAGATTTACCACTACTTTGGTAGGAATTCTGATAACCTCATACAGAGTATACACAGGCATTGGAATATCTTGCAATATGATCATGAAATATCTGAGATTATTCCTAACAAATACCTTTTTTCATTTAGAAAAGGCAGAAATTTAAGTGGTTGCTTTAATCATTATAAACATACGCATGGGCATGGCAATTTAGAACCGATCCAGACTACACTCACAGGTAGTATTCCTTTAGGCTGTTACCCTTGTGGTCATTGTGTTAACTGTAACAAAATATGTAAAACAAAGCAATTTTCTAGCAAAAATTCTCCTATAGTGTATGATATTAGGTTTTTTGCTAATTGCAGTTCAGATTGGGTTATTTACCTGGCTACATGCACATGTGGGGCATTTTATGTGGGACAAACGTCCAGACCATTAAGACTTAGGATCTCAGAACACATCAGTAATATTAAGAAGGGCAGAGTACATAATGCTCTATTTAAACATCAGGTAGTTCATCCAACTGCTAACTTTTTATTCACCATAATTGACATTATCAAGGGTAATAAACAAAATAAAACTGGCTGGCATTCTCTACTTAGTTCCAAAGAGAAAAAATGGATCATTAAGTTAGGTGGTTTATTTCCACCAGGATTAAATGAGCAGTTTTAGGCGTAACCAATCACATACTTTTGTTGGGTATTTAAATGACAGTTTTGGATATATTTGTTTTACATTGAAGAAGGCTGTGTGGTATTAACCAGCCGAAACCAGTCTGTGTGCTTTTGCTGTCTTTACTGGATGGATTTTATTCTCCAATAAATGGATTTATTCACCAGGATTCTGTCTGCTGGCTTTCTTTGAATTTTTGCTTACTTACTTCAAGCCGTGCTGTTGCCTCCGTGCAGGAAGTTCCCTTTTTACTGTTACAATCATGTAATAGTATACATAACATTGAAAATCACTCCTGCAATTTGTTAATGATGTGGTAGTGCATAAGTGTTTGCGAATATCCAAATACATATACATATACTTCGGCATTTGTTTCACTGGCATCACCATCTAAAATGCAAAGAGGTAGACAAGAGATGGATTTTTTTAAAAGACAAGACAGGCTGTGGGTGAAAGCACAGGCCAATTTTCTGAGCACCTTTGAATAACTATTGATTTCATGTGTCAGTCTTGAGGGTAGTATGTGTAGCAGAACTAACATTACTGTGGCAGCCATCTTGTCATTCACTTTCTTTAGACTTCAGAAATGTACATAGAATGTGGGCCATGTTGTAATCACTGTTATATCATCATTAATATGGCTGGTTTAGGGATCTTGCTATGGTCTGCTCTAGTTAAACAGTCATTATTTGACTTTTACGATGAATATGCATTAGTGTAAAATAAACTGGATTGCTCTAATGTCATATGTAATATGGGTATGGAGGCTTTCTGTGGATAAAAGTTACTTACACTTGCTGTTGTCTGACCACTGTTAGCAGTCACTGATCTGATGTGGTTCGGAGCACTATTACACAATCCATTACATGTACTGAAATTAGTGTAAAGCTATCACTGCTCTTGTTAATGCTTTAAATATGTATGTGGGTGGTGAGAAGGTGTTGCAGTGTATTTGGTGACCATATTTTTTCTACTTTCTATCAGATTCAGATATCATTATTGTACACAATAAGTACCTGTCAGTTGTGCAGTTCTGATCTTGACAGGATGCTCATGAAAGCATTAATCATTTTCACGGTGGCACAGTGAATTATCTCACAACATTTGAAGTCTTAACTGTAATTTCTTCATTGTGGAGTCTGCATGCTTTCCTGGACTCCATGTAGGTTTATCCAGATGATCTTGCTTTTCCAACACTCCAAACACATGCATTAGATGAACTTGCATTCAACTAATTTGCCTTTAAGTAAGTATGCAATGTTCTGTCTTTTGATAGACCTGACTTATTAGAGACATGGTCAGAGGGTGTGTGTGTGTGTGTGTGTGTGTGTGTGTGTGTGTGTGTGTGTGTGTGTGTGTGTGTGTGTGTGTGTGTGTGTGCGTATATCCGTGTATACGTGTTTCTGTATACATGTGAGTGTGTATGTGTGGATGCATGCATATGTAAAAAAATAAAATCAGCATATCGTATGCATGCTCAAAAAATGGTATCACAGAATTTTATCTGTGAATGCACACAATATTAGCAGGCAGATGCATAACTCTTTTGGGTATTTGTAAAAAAATCAAGTTATTATGTGTCAAAAAATGCAGAAAATGCATACAAAAATATTTAGACTTTATATGTGGATTTTGACACCGGCATAGTAGACGCTTTTTCCATGGATTCTAGCATTTGTAAACCAGCTCTGCTGAGATCGGTGCACATAAAGTCATTATAGCTTGGTGAGAGGCTGAAGACAGAATGATCATTATGTCTTTAAGTTTCCTTACAATTAAATTTAAAAAAAAATGTGCACACAAAGTCAGCTTGTGTGTTGGCTGAGGACAGTGTAGTCAACATTTTTTTTTTAACTTTCATCAAATTAAACCTGATTTGTATATAGAAGATCCTTTTAACTTGTTTAGAGGCAGTGAACCGTCCAGAAGCAAGAACATTATATCTAGGAGTAACAAGTCAGAATACATTACAGGTTTCAGTGACAGCTATTTTTTCACTTTCCACACAATTAAACAACAGACATGTATAGAGGTAGTTATTTAGTGTTGGGTGTTGGCAAGTGCAAAAAGGCATGCTATGCTCTTCCACCACAGTCGGAGCAGTCCACATAGATGCCCCAATATTTTTGGAATCCGCCCATAATTTAAAAGGAATATGCTTCAAGTAATAGAAAACAAAACAGTATATGTAATTCTGCATATTCCAATGAAGATATATAACTTCTAAGTGTTTACTGGAATGGGATGGCTATCCATTACAGAACTGTCTGAAAATAAACTCATCTTTTCTTCACTCATAAGGTGCAGTTACAAAGTAAGCATTCAGTACACATCACAAATATAGGTATTGGTGGTTCAGACAGAACTAGAGGTATTGCTGGACTGTTGTCTATTCATTGGACATGGGTATACCTTCACAACAGTTTGCATTTTATGTATCTTTTTTTACCAGTTTAGTCATACTAGGCTAGTGGCCTCTTTTCAGGAGAAACCCACATTGGTATTTTATACAAGTAGGGACATTTGGCCAGGGCATAAGGGAACTTCACCTTTTTAAAGCGTATACAGCTTCTGAATACATGCGGATGTCCCATTCCTAGCGCAGTGGTGGCTGGGAGGATAGTGAACAAAGGAGATCATGGTGGAAGAGGAAGCGTGCTTGTGTGGAGATGAAAGTGGTACGGTTGGAGTTTATTCAAAGAGTGTTTTCCAACACAAATTGCAGGAGATGCTGTATCAAAGTGAGCTGGAAGAAGGAAGTGACATTTTGTGGGAATAAATCAATGGAGAAAATTAAAAAAATATGAAGCAGAGACAGTTTTAGGAGTAAGGGACATTGTAGGAGAGAATAGAGACAAAGCTGTATAATGCAATGTCCAGAGAAGCAGCTGAGAAGACAGAGAAGAATGCTAAAAATCTACAAAAAAAGAAAGCATGTTGTGAAAATCCAAGGGAAAAGTGAGAAAGACAAGAAGCAGGTATTATATTTGGGATAATGCCATTGCATTTTGGGGCATCACAGTCCATGAGGTAAGCACTTTCATTTAAATAAAGAGACATTTTGAAATACTGTTTTTGAAAGTGGACAAGGACTTGATAAATTTGAAAAATGAATTTGAAAAAAAATGTTAAAACATTAACCCTTGGAATCTATGTCATTACTGTATCTAACTGAGAGACTAAAAAGAAAATCCATGTGCAGTTTTGCACAGGCATGAAAAATAATTTTATAAAGACATCTTAAAAATGTTTGTAATAATGTAATAAATTTAGTTAAAGTGTATGATAGAGGTTTATGGACTGGTGGATGAGAATATGTTGTTTTATTAAAAATGGTAAATGAAAAAATTATGCATTTATCAAGCATAATAAATGTGGAGGGGAGAAGGTGTTTTTATGAATTACTGGAGACAACTGAAGATATGTTTTTAGTAGAAAAGGTCTCTTAAATGACAAATGTGAGAAAATTATTTTTCTTGTGTGTGAAGAAGTTGAACATGATGCAAAAACATGTGAAGTAAAATGTTATAAGTGTAACCTAACGGTTCATTTATGGATGGATTGTGAAAAAGGAGAAATAAGTATATGTGAAAGAAGAAAAACAACAAATAGGGAATCAGGAGGGTAGTGTAGGATAAAAAAGAACTGAAGAAGCAATATTAAAAGAAGGAGAAAACTCAAATGAAGAGGTAAGTGAAAGATCAAAGAGTTCAGACATTAAGGGTTCGGAAATAAGCAATGAAGGTATAAGTTGGAATATAGTAAAGAAATAATACAATTGGATTGGGAAAAGATTAAAGGATAGAAAAGAAAATTTAAAGGAATAAGTTTGAGATGGAGAAAGGAAATTGGTGACTTTAAGGTAGTTACCCTAAATATGAACAATATTATGAATGATGTAAGAAGATTGATGGTTTATCAATGATGTGAGACAAAAAAGCACATCAATTACTTTATAGATATAACATTTATAAGTAATGAGAAAAAAAAGTGTCGGATAGAGTGATGTTTATAAAGCTGGAAATTGATGGTGTGATGATGAATGTTGTTAGTGCGTACACTACGCAAGTTGGGTGTGCAATGGATGAGAAAGAAAAATGTTGGAGTGAGTTGGATAAAGTGGTGATGAGTGTACCCAAGGGTGAGAGAGTGGTGATTAGAGTGGATTTCACTGCGCATGTTGGCGAAGGCAACAGAGGGGATGAGGAACTGTTGGATAGGTATAGTATTAAGGAAAGGAATGCAGAAGGTCAGATAGTAGTGGATTTTGCAAAAAGGATGGACATGGCTGTTGTGAATATGTATTTTTAGAAAAGGGAGGAGCATAGGGTGATGTATAAGAGTGGAGGAAGATACACACAGGTGATTATATCGTATGTAGGAGGGCCAGTCTGATGGAGATTGGAGACTGTAAAGTGGTGACAGAGGAAAGCATAGTTAGGCAGCATAGGATGGTGGTCTGTAGGATGATGTCAATGATCAAGAAGAGGAGAAGGAGAGTAAGGGCAATGCCAAGGATCAAATGGTGAAAGTTGAAAAAGGATGACTGTAAGGTGGAGTTCAGGGAAGAGTTAAGACAGGCACTAGGTGGCAGTGATGAGTTACTGAGTAGCTGGGTAACCACAGCAGAGCTGGTAAGGGAGACAGGTAGAAAGGTGCTTGGTGTGACATCTGAACAGAGCAATGAGGACAAGGAGACCTGGTGATGGAAGAAGGAAGTACAAGAGAATATACCAAGAAAGAGTTTTGAGAAAGAGTTTGGTGAAGGAGAAGTGGGATTGTCAGAGAGATGAAGAAAGTTGACAGAAGTATAAGGAGATGAGGCGTATGGTGAAGAGAGAGTGGCCAGGCCTAAGGATAAGGCATATGAAGTTTTATGAAATGTTGGACACTAAGGAGGATGAAAAGAACCTGTACCAATTGGCTAGAGAGAGGGACCGAGCTGTGAAAAATTTGCAGCAGGTAAGGGTGATAAAGGATAATGACAGAAATGCACTCACAAGTGAGGAGAGTGTATTAAGCAGATGGAAAAAGTACTTTGAGGGGCTGATGAATGAATAGAATGAGAGGAAGAGAAAGCTGGATGATGTGTGGTTAGTGAATCAGGAAGTGTAACAGATTAGAAAGGAGGACGTAAGGACAGCTATGAAAAGGATGAAGAATGGAAAGGCTGTTGGTCCAGATGACATACCTGTGAAGCATGGAGTTGTTTAGGAGAGATGACAGTGGAGTTTTTAACCAGATTGTTTAATGAAATCTTGGAAAGTGAGAAGATGCCTGAGGAGAGGAGAAGAAGTGTGTTGATACCGATTTTTAAGAATAAGGGTGATGTGCATAGCTGTAATAACTACAGAGAGATAACATTGATCACTCACAGCATGAAATTATAGGAAAGAGTAGAGGAAGCTAGGTTAAGAAGGGAGGAGATGATTAGTTAGCAGCAGTATGGTTTCATGCAGGGAAAGAGTACTACAGATGTGATGTTTGCTCTGAGGGTGTTGATGGAGAGGGTGAGAAGGAGTTGCATTGTGTCTTTGTGGAGTTAGAGAGGGCTTAAAATAGGGTGCCTAGAGAGGAGTTGTGGTATTGTATGAGGAAGTTGGGAGTGGCAGAGAAGTATGTAAGAGTGGTACAGGGTATGTACAAGGGTAGTCTGACTGTAGTGAGGTCTGCAGTAGGATTGATGGATGCGTTCAAGGTGGAGGTAGGATTACATCAAGGATCAGCTCTAAGCCCTTTCTTATTTACAATGGTGTTGGACAGGTTGACAGACGAGCTCAGACAGGAGACCTCTGTGGACTATGATGTTTGCAGATAACATTGTGATCTGTAGTGAAAGTAGGGAACAGGTAGAGGAGACCCTGGAGAGGTGGAGATATGCTCTAAAGAGGAGAGGAATGAAGGTCAGCAGGACTAAGACAGAATATAAGTGTGTGAATGAGAGGGTGGATAGAGGAATGGTGAGGATGCAGGGAGTAGAATTGGCTAAGGTGGATGAGTATAAATACTAGGGAATCAACAGTTCAGAGTAATGGTGAGTGTGAAAGAGAGGTGAAGAAGAGAGTTCAGGTAGGGTGGAGTGGGTGGACAAGAGTGTCAGGAGTGATTTGTGACAGACGGGTACCAGTAAGAGTGAAAGGGAAGGTCTAAAAGAGGGTAGTGAGATCAGCTTTGTTATATGGGTTGGAGACTGTGGCATTGACTAAAAAACAGCAGTCAGAGCTGGAGGTGGCAGAGTTAAAGATATGAAGATCTGCATTGAGAGTGACAAGGATGGACAGGATTAGGAATCAGTATATTAGAGGGTCACTACAGGTTAGACGGTTTGGAGACAAAGACAGAGAAGTGAGATTGCAATGGTTTGGACATGTGCTGAGGAGAGATGCTGGGTATATTGGGAGAATGCTGCTAATGATGGAGCTGCCAGGTAATAGGAAAAGGAGAAGGCCTAAGATAAGGTGTATGGATATGGTGAGAGAGAACATGCAAGGTGGTTGGTGTAACATAGCAAGATGCAGAGGGAAGGAAGAAATGGAAACAGATGATCCACTGTGGTGACCCATAACGGGAACAGCCAAAAGAAGAAAAAGAAGATATATATATATATATATATATATATATATATATATATATGTGTGTGTGTGTGTGTGTGTGTGTGTGTGTGTGTGTGTGTGTGTGTGTGTGTGCATGTGTGTATGTGTGTGAAAGGTCACGCAGACAAACCAATTAGTAAAAAACCTAACCATGCTACAGTTTTCACTGGGTGATACCTTCGATCTTCTGTAATAGAGGCCCATAGGATATATGCAAATGACCCCATTAAGTACATCAAGTGTTTCAGTTATATTGCTTCTGAATGCCCATGACCTTTTACGTTTTCTTTATAAGTCTTTGTGGATACATTTAGGCCAATAAAACCAAACCACACTAGCTGTGTTTCTTTGGCTTGAATGTATCCACAAAGACTTATAAAGAAAAAGTAAAAAGTCATGGACATTCAGAAGCCATATCTGACGTAGCACTAATAAGTACCTGATGAAGCTCTAATAAGACCAAAAGTGCTCATCTTTTGTTTTATTCAACAAACTGTGGTTTAAACAAGCAATACCAGTTTGAAACCTGCTTTCTTGTTTTAATAAGACTGTAAAGTGAGCTTTAACATGGATCTTACATCAAAATTTATGAAAACGGTCTATTTTGTCAATTTGTATAGATATCATTCCTGTACAACTAGCTTTCCCTTTTCTTTGACACACACACACACACACACACACACACACACACACATATTTATTTTTGTGCATTTGTGTATTGTGTGTGTGTATATATATGTATACACATTGTGCTTGTGTGTGTTTTTATGTATATAGTGGTACCTCTTGAGCATTGACATTGTGGTGTGAACCTCCTTAAGACCATGAAAAAAGAACCATGAATTGTAGCCAATTTCAGCTGAGAGTTCAAATTAATCAAGCATTTGTAACTTGATTCGAAATCAAATAAACATTATTTATATATGGCAGTGCTTAGTTTTGTATGAAAAGCTTCAATTAAATGGCCGTTCAATAAAGTGAGATTTCGACGAAGTGGGTTCGCTGAATAGTGATTTGATAATTAGTGATTTTGTCGATGTGATATAGACCCACATAGACCATATGTTAACACATAACTCTATTGTTGACCATTTGGGGGGGGGGGGTACTGTTATTATTTCAGCTGAATATGACGCACTTTATTGTACTTAAGCCATGTGTCCTCTGAGGACTTAGCATGTGTAATCTGCATCCATTTATGCCTATACTGTGTTTGTAACTTGAATCATTTTTTGTGCTCTTTCTGGATCCTTACAGCTGACTGCCAGCTGCCACCATCGTCTCATCACATTCACTGAGTTTACTGGGCCCATCTAACCCACACATGGGTCTATTGTGGAGACTGTGGCCTCTGTTGTGGCACCATCCTGGTGTCAAGGAGTATTTTTTCCATTAATGCCCTAACGTTTTTCTCCTTCCCATCATATGCACTCAATGAGCATCCAGGGGATGGCTATGCACTGAGGATGTGTAATCATATTGTCCCACCTCTTGCTGAGTTAACCAATGCCCCCCACATATTCACTCATAGTGACAATATACCCTTGAGCATCCCCAGTGCCCAGGCTCCATCTGGATCAACCATTTACCTCTCCCAGCACCTTAGACATCTAAGCTGCTTGTCATTCTTTGGTTGCCTGGTCAGAAATCAGGGCTTTTTCATTCTACAGCATGGCACAGGTGAGACTCTGACTTGTATCTGCTGCTGTTATGCTGTACACTAGACAACAGTGTATATTATCAGTGGCAGGGTACTGTACAGCTGAAGGTAGTAGCGGTGTAATCATTACGACCTGCTACTATGCAGAGTATGGAGCCAGCCACCACTGCCTTGTTGCACACACAGATAGACAGTACATATTTATGACAGTGAGTACAACCAGATGCTTCTTAGCATCAGTGTTTCATATGCATCAGATATAATGAAATACAGGTTTATCAAGTATCATTTTTCATGTGCACTGTATAGTTTGTGCTGGTAAAATATGCTGTTGTCGCCTGCATATGCTTTAGTTTTCTATACATTTTCTCAATTGAGGCATGCATGTGTAACACTATCTTTTCTTATGAAGAAATATGTTGCACACATGGGTACTATAGCTACTTCATGATATTTGCTGACATATAGAAGGGTCATAAACTAAACAGCATGTACCACAGATATGCACATCATAATTAACACAATGACATATTTACTGTGCATTTCACTCATATGATTCTTTCTATACTGTATATATATATATATATATATATATATATATATGTGTGTGTGTGTGTGTGTGTGTGTGTGTGTATGCATGTCATTACAGTATACTGTATAAAGTATCTTATACAGCTGTAGTGGTATGTGTTTTAATGTCCTATTAAACAAAGCATGCTTCTATCGATCTAAATAATGGCATTGCTTTAGTAAAAAATAACACTTAAATAACAATATCATATGCATCTTTACAAATAAATCACTGGATGGTAACCCACCAGATGTACAACTTGAGGGAATGATGCAGGTAGCCACTCCAAATTTTAGAATGATGATGAGACTCCAGTAGCGGATGTACCCCAGCCACTACAACAGGGGATTTTGACACTCCTTTTCCACCCATATACACAACGGATTACCTACGCTTTTTCATGAGGTTATGGTTTCTAATGCAATGAGTTCATGAAATTAGTATTGCTTCAGTCTTTGATGTTAGCCAAAAGTGCTCTATTCAGCAGCAGCACTGTATCCAGACTTCTCCATCTGTAGTTCATATGAGGTTACAGTACATGGTGTGTTTAAATACACTTGTAAATTCTTTTTTTTATGTTAGAGCTGTTGTTTCTATTACTTTTCAAATTTTCTGAATATCACTTTACCTATAAGTTGCCACAGAACACTCTTTCAACTCACAAGTTTTCAAGAGATGAACATTAAATATCATGTGTTGAAAACCCTAAAAAAACACATTATTTTGCAGGGGGGTGAGTCCTCCTTCACACTCCATGTCACCTTCTGTAATATCAACTCCATGGTCACATTATATTGGACAAAAGGGCAAAACAGTCTAAAAGGCACTTCATTGGCTGATATAGTCCAACAAATTGTGGTGAAACACACCATGATACTGCACCCTTCAAACTAAAATTCCACAGAAGACATACCAGGAATAACTCTTAGAACAGCCACATTGCACTCATTTCTGCTTGCATATTCTGGTAGTTTAAGAGTTTGTGTCTCAGTATGTAAGACACTGGGCTGGATTCCAAAAGAAAGTTGTAGTCAGTGCAGCAAGCCAAAGGAAGATGTAAGTGCATGAATGTAGGATGTGATTCCATAATGTACACTTATGGAAGCCATAAGAATTACTTATTCAGCTAAGGTTAATAACAGAATGTGCTCACATACACCAGATTCCAAAACACAGTGACAGTGCAAAACACAACTTAATGAAATGCTGTGGAATCTGCATCATTACTTTCAAAAAGTATATATTGCAATCAGTATGGCATACATTACAGCAGGCTGGATAAAAAATAGCCATAGACGAAGATCTGGCAATGCATCCTACAAGACAGACAGCTAGACATTGAGCCAGGTTATATCTATGCCATCTCTCTGATTGACAAAATAATTGACAGATACTGATTAGACAGACAGCAGGTGCAGGATGTGTGTAACATGTGTTCCACCACACATGTATGCGCATGTCTTGTGAGGTAACCCAGTACCTGTTGAAATCAAAGTATGCCTGGGTTTAGGTATACTGGCAAAAGGTAATTTCAATGGCATATGCAGTGGGAGTGTTGGAGGCAGCTGGCAGTTGCATTCTCTGTTAATTCCTGGCAACAATGTGCATCAATGTGAATGAGTACATCCACTTCTCAGCCACAGTCATAGAACACAGGAGTGTCATGCACCATTTCTACAGTACTGCCAACTTCCTCCATGTGCTCAGTGCAATAGACTGTAGCCACATCCCTATCAAAACCCCTGCCATACAAGAAGCAGAAATGCACATAAATAGAAAGGGGTGGTCATTGCTAAATTGTCAGCTGGTGTGCAAAGCAAATGGCATCATAACAAACATAATGGTGACACATCCTAGGAGTGTACACAATGCCACAATATGGTGAGAAAGTGGTCTAAGGGACTATTTTCAAAGTGATGAAATACAAGAGGGACTACTACTTGGTAAGGCCAGGGACACAGCCATGGCATAAACAGCATCCAAACCTATCAGCAGAATACAATATATGTGTTATTCCCTTCCCACAAACAAATGAACCATGGCAAATGACACCATATAGAGCCCCAACAAACCTTGTAGAGGATGCATGCAACAGAACATACACTGTAACAAGAAACATCATCAAGCATGTATTTGGCATGCTGAAATTCAGTTTCAGATGTCTGGACACATCCAGGGGTGCACTGCAATGCAGACATGAAAAGGCATATTAATAGCAAAACAAGGTGAATTATCAGTTGCAGGTGTTGGTGAACTACCCCAAGAACACCAGATGTCTGAAGATGACACTCCACAGCTGCCAGAAAAGGATCAGAAGGACAAAGAGGAGAATAAATTGGTGTGGAGGGGATGACAGATGTGGACACATTTCCTAGCTCAGGCAACACAGCAGTGTATGACTGGTCACAAGTACATAAGTAAACAGAGTAAACATTGGTCATGTGTTGCCTCAAAACCACATCAAGGTTTACAACTAATGGAAATGACCTATCAGTTTTACAGATTGAACATCATACATAACTATTCTCATTGTCTAACACTATGAACACATGCAAAATGCTAAGAGAAAATAGCAGTCCAGGAAGACCATCTGCAAGGGACATCACCAAAGAAGAGCACAAATGAACATGTGTGGGATGCAGGAGGTGTGCACAAATTCATTACTCACTGGACAGTTAGGATATCATCATATAGGCTAATACTGTAAAGCATTACATGTCCAGTAGACACACTCACGAGAAAGTAGTGTCCATACATGCATGTGAATGCACTGGTAAATACATGCACAAAAAATGGCCTTAAAAATAATAGTGCTGCCTCAGCTGCAATCTGGGTCATTTCCATGTAATGTCTGTGCAAACAAGTAGAAGAGACATGACACTGAGCATACAGCATACTTGCAACATGTGTCCATTAGTTGATACAGCAATATATGCATATACAGTATAGTTATATGTGCAGATTCAGTCAGATATGGGAAGGCACACGTGGGAAATACAAGTAAGGACTTTGAAAATTGAAAAAGTTACTCTGAAAGGCATTTAGTTCTTGTGTTAGGCATGTGCAGGACCATGTTAAAATGCCATACATGACACATGCATGTATACAGAGACATAGCTGTGCACATGTGAATGGCAGACAAGGCAGACTGCAAGGAAAACAGCAATCATATCTGTTCACTAACAAAGATGCAAACATTAAAGCATGACAATGCATAGTGCATTATTGTTGTCAGCATTGTAACTAACAGAAGTAAATGTCAATCAGGTAATACATATCCAGAAATTAATCTCTTCACATATGTCATAAAAATATAAGAAAGACCTGTGGCATCAGACATGTCAGCAACCACAGCTACATTACTGTGTCAGTGATCAGCACACTGTTCATCATTGCTGCAGGGTCAGAGTGACATACAGGGTACACATGACTCAGTTGTGAGTTTTACACTAATACAGTCTAGGGTGCCATGAGGACAGGTCACACCATGTTCCTACCCGCCCTTGACACATTTGGAAACCCTTGGCCCATGTTGCTCAAGGAGTAGCTGGATGTAGTGTCACTTGCAGCTGTAGTGTGGGAAGTAACATGACCATGATATGACTGCCTGGACATGCTTGCTGGGCTCATAGTAGAGTGGCTATCAGCAGATGTGTGTTCAAGCTGCAGTAGAAACATCAATGCCTGATGGCCAAGTGTGGGTCTAATTAGAGGGTTCAGTCTCTATCAACTGGAGGTACTCTGCTTAGTACAGTTAGGGTACAGAAATTCCAGTCAGTGCTATGGGACTTCTCTAATGCACTGTAACAAGATGTTTAACACAGCATGCAACAAACAACATACTGTCATGCTGTGCAGCCAATGCAGTCATGATCTCACCATGTCTGCACACCTGACCCTCATGTAACTCATGCAGCTGATGTGCTACATGATCGTTTGCATGGGCAAGAGCATGAGGGCCAGCTCCATGATGTTGTTGGGAGCATTTATTCATTTCATTTACCTATAATAGTAGGCAGACATCCTCTCACACCCGTCTATGCACAGCAGCAACATTGCCATGTGTCCTGCAATGTGCAGTGCCTCCTGGTTGTGGGAAGACTCACCTCACTTGGTTCTGCATGGGAAATGGCTTATGGACATTATAATGTCCAGCAGCTGCCATCACCATATCATCAGAATATCCAACCACATTATCCTCAGTATCTGAGGCTACAGCATAATCCATACTGCTGTCTTCTTGTGGGACGGACAATAGACTCAAATCTGTGGCCTGTGTGCCATGGGATGTGCTATCAGAGTCACAGACATCACATCCCGGTGCAAGGTCAGTGGATGGGCCACTAGAGGATGCAGGCAGTGGATGCTCTACAAGAAGAGACAGATGAGACAGGTTAATTATATGCATAAACAATACATGATGTAGCCTAGTAATAATAAAAGGACCAACTATATGACTACAGTGTTAATGGGGTTATGGACTTACCAAGATGATGTGCATGGGTGATGTTCATGGGCCCTATATTACACAGAGATTTCATGTATGCTACATATTGTGTATGGTTGACAATTGGGAATAAATACTATAATAAAACATACCTGAAATCTCCTGGTGGGACCCCACCACCATAGGTGAGGTGTGAACCAAAACTGTGATTGAGAATAACAGTTTTCATGATGCATTTCAGCAGAGATATAATACACACACGATAACATCAATACATACCATTTGTCAGAGACTGCTGTGAAAGTTGCTGTTGTCCTAGATAGGAGAGGAAGAATGCAGAAGTCAAGAAGTGCACAGACATGATCATCAATACTGACACGCAATAAATATATGGAATGTCTGACCATTTATGTCATCCCTGTTTGGAAAGCATATCTTGAGTGGTAGTGTAGATCCTGTAAGATGATAAGGCACACTGACATCAATATCAGGGAATGCTCAACAGTTGAGACTGCAGGCACATAACAAATACAATACAAACGGACAGGATATGGGGACTCTTACATGAAAAACTGTAAACATGTTGTCCAGATGTTCCTATGTATGGAAAAAAAACATCATGAATAACAAACATCACAGTTGTGCTCAAATTTGTTGTACCCATTTAAAAGGTGGGGACCCATACCTGGTCTGTCTGTAGGTGCATCTTCACAGGCCACATCTTGCGATGAGGTATCTGTATTACACAATAACATACACAAATCAACTTGTGAGCATAATCCACTGCCATGCAAGGTAGCAGAGGCAGAGATAGCTATGGATCACAAAAAGCGTGTATGGAGACACTTATATGGCATGGGCTGTTGCTATGTTGTTGTTGATGGACTTATGCAATTGAGAAAGATGTACATTACACATACTACTTGTAGTCTTAGATATGTATTGTGTTTTTAACACAATGTGCAATAACACTTGCGCTGGGAATCCACATCCCATGTGTGACCCTATGGAATTGTGCTGCTGAACAAAATAATATGACAGGACATGAATAGTTTGCACATTCAGTTAAAGTAGGCGGTGTGTGTGTTGTAATGGGTTTAAGATGATGACTTACATATACATCCTGGAACACCAGCTTTAATACCTCCACCATGCATATGGCAAGCATGACTGGTGGCATGATGTGCTGCTTGGAAAATCATGATATTGCCTGAGGGAGTTACTTGTGGACCACCTCCAAGGGCATTTTTGTACCTTTTATATTGGAGTATTTGATTAGCAGCATAGAGAATCATGTCAGAGCAACATGAATGACAGGCCTCATGGGATTGATTGCGACCACTTATAGCTTTGATCATGCTAGTGAGTTTAGTCCACACCTCATTCCTCCATACAGTATTTCCAATCTCTCCAAAGAGGCTTCAACCTTGCTGTTGCAATGCCTTGATTATGATGTCATTCTTGTGTGGAGTACAATTGCCACCCCTAGTTCAGTTTGGCATCTGCATGATAGTGTTATACACATGTTACACGTTTTAAGGAGGCTGAGAATTTAGATGATGATGTAATAACCATTAGTCAAGTTACTTGTTCTGCTCCCCTTACCAAAGGGAGTAACGCAAAATAATCCTTTATCATGTATATTACTGTTATGTATTTAAGAACATAATGGATATGAAACCAATGTAAATATTTATGTATGTCATGTCATAACACCATCACATGTAGCAATTCATTCCATTATCTGCTTAGGCCATATGTAGGATTTGAACCCATTGCAGAGGACACCAGAACTAAAGAACAAGCAGACAACCCTTTTAACACACACTCATTACTTTACATATCAGTGAACAGTCAAAGTCATTCTCATGCTTTCTGTATCAGGTTGAATGTACTTGCAACTAAATCTACGAAGGACTAAAGGCAAGAGCACATCCCTAAACTATGCATTAAACTTACAGTTTACAGAAAAAGTCAGAAATCCTCACTTTCTTTAAGCATTGTACTGATAGTACAGGTTAATCACAATAAACTATGGATACCTGTTCATTCCAGCTGTATCTATAGTACATGTATCACTAAGGATCAGATAGTATCTGTAAATTATCTGTAAACTTATAGAAACCCTCTGAATTTGTTCTCCATAAGTATACCGAGCACTGTCAAGGTGAATCAGACCTTGCAGCAGATACAATTGTATGCCAGTATCTTGCACTTTTCACAGGTTCTGTTTGCTTTTAGCCAAATACCTGTATACATGCTTTTTTAAAACACCTTTATTGAATTATCACTTGTGACATAGGCAAATTTACATTTATACAAACGTAATCACACTGTATTAATAAATTAACATTAACAGACATTACACTTCACAGATATGCTACATATCATATAACCTAAGCAACATTGCATACATCATTCAATTCCTGCCCCTTTTTTAAATAAGAAACATCTTTATCGTTCAACTCTATAAACACCTGTCATGTCACAGCCACTTTGTAAGACAGACTTGTTTGAACAAAGAAGGGTGGTCAACATGTACAATTTGAATAATAAGCATTAAATATAATATAGATATGTATTGAAAAAAGTGTACTCTCCCACAGTATTGCTATCAGATGACAGTTCACTTTTGAAGCTAGCTGAAAGTCAGCTATACCTGAGTGTACCTATGTGTGCTTTTAAGTACCATTTGTGCCATGCATTATTAGACAGCTTCATTAACATTCCAGGTTTTGGAATCCCATTTGTGCACAACATCGTAACTTCTAGAAATTTGGTGCATTAACCAATAGCTTGGCATAACAGGAAGGTATTCTGTGCAACTGCTCAGTAGGTATCAGTATATAGGACTATCTGTGACATGTGCCAAATGCCCTCCAATACTCTGATACTATCTTATATGCACCAGTTTTAAAATGTGACTTGGATACATTTACTAGTCATACAATTGCTACCAGCAAATTGAGTGAGACCCAAGTTATCAATTTTCATAAGGCGTTTTTGAAGAAATTCCCTACATCAGAAGTGAAGATGTCAATGAACAGGAGGATTTGGTGTGTCTGGGCACTGAATTGGATGGAAGAGGAGAAGATCACCCAGATTCTCTCTGTCTATGCTGGACATGAGCAGAGGATGCAAGGATGCCTCAGGAAGTTCGCCATAACAGAGGTATGGATTGTGAGGGAGCACCACTGACAGACTTGAATTTTCTGGACTGGCATACAAGTCTGTCACCACTACAATGACCTGCATCAGAGTGATGCTAAGGATCTTCACCAGAGGGTCAATGATGTCCGACTACAACCTGTAGATGCCTACAGTAAGTTATACCTCTCAACCTCTTAGAATAAGAAATCTGGACAAAGCCATAAAAAGTGGCATAAATAGGGACAGTTTTGAAATATTTCTCTTACAGACTTAGAAAGTTGATAGAATAACAGGTTTTGCATTAGCATGAATTTTCTGTAGGGTATGAAGTCTAAAACTCAAATGTCTATCATTATTTTCTAACTTCAATCTTTTGCCACTAATTTGATAGAAAGCCACAACTTTATGAAAAATGGACCAAAAATATAAGGCAAAAATCTGGACATTCTGTGAAAATCTGTACAGTTGAGAGGTATGAGTTGCATCAATCACACCTTAACACCTACATTGCAATAAAAGTATTTTCCATCTGTATGGGTGTGTGGGAGTGTCCTAATTTAATTTCATGGCTGTCTGTAATGATAAAACATAATACTAATGAACTTAGCATTATACTCATACAGCTGTAAATGATATGCCATAAATATTCTTCTTACAAGGAGGACTGAGCAGTTATACTAATTAGTTCAGCAGTATAAATAATAAATCAGAGTGATCGATGATCTACTGTGTTTGGATTTGAAACCCATTGCACTTCATTTTGTAAATACTGATGATTATGTAGTTGATATTGAACTTAAGCAATTTAAGCCCTCTGTTTTCTTGGAAAGTATACAGTACATCTTTCCTAAATATATAGACTGGCAGTGTTTCATTGATTCCTATAGCTCATAGGCCTTGGGTGATTATGCAGTTTTCTGTTATCCATAATGGTTCAACAAACATTGCACATTATATGTCTGTAAGTGTGAATGCTGAGTAATACAGACATACGTTATTAGTCTCTATTTTATAAAAAAGTTAAACACTGACATAAGAGTACTGCTATAATACCTAATATGCTGTAATGCCATAGAAATAATGTTGCATGTTGTAAGGCATTATGCTGTTTGTTAGCTCAGACTGTTGAGCTCTAGGTCAATGTGAATCTTTGTTATGGAGCATTTGTATTTCATTTTGATACTTCAGCTTTGGAACAAAAATGTGAGGTAACTGCTTGTTCAGATATGCAGTATATTATTTTTATATACAGAGCAATTATGTGGTGCACTGATGCTTATACCTCTTAGGCCTTGGATAGCTACACATTTCCCAGTTATCTGCAGAAATTTTACAGTAGTCCTGCATGATTGGGTGACTTATCTGTCACTTAGCGTAACCAGTTAAGCGATTGTCCAATATGAATGTCTCTGGGAGAAATGTGGGTCTGAATCGTTGAGGTTATGTCTATACTTCAGTAAAGACTATATACGAACAGATACGGCAGATACTAACATGTTCAGTTAAGCAGTATAGCTTTTATAAATATCAGGTATGCATGAGGTACATTAACCTATAGAGCTTAATTCACAAATAACTACAAATATCTCCTTTATCAGCAATGTTTCTGGAAACATCCCAGTTTTGTCACTATGTCTGCATATGTGTATATCATTGCCAATACATATATATTTTAACTGTACATCCCTATTGGCACAATGTATGCAGTTGTATTTTAACACTGACTGACCCCTTACATAAATGAAATGGTGATTTAATGCTCCAACAGTGATGTACATGTCTTTCTGTCAGCTGTATACACAGGCTCTGTTGCACTGCCTGAGAATGTGAACTGCAATGTTACAGGTTTTGTATAGTGCTCTGGGCAGCGTGATAACATTGTCAGGACTGCATGATGTTCTATTTCAAATGCACAGCACATGTTTAAAGTTGGCCTTTTACTTCAACATTACTGATCCCTGTCTATGAATCTTCCCTGGATAGTCATATATTACTGATAGTTAAGCTGTATATATCCATGCAATTACAGCCAATATGAATTAGCTAGGCAGGTAGATGTCAGGGTTGGAGTGCAAACTTAGATGAAAGTTATAAGTTTGAAGCTATGTTCCTACTATTTGTAAACATTGTCGATTGTGTGAAGTATTAACAGTAAAACAGCAATGGCTGAGTGTCCAAAATATGAACTTGTATGTCATGTCAAGGCTATAAAACATGTTATGCTCAGTATTCTTGTTAATAATTTATTATCAAAGAATATATAATTAACTGAAAGAATGCTCACATTCCAGTAAAAACTATTATTTTCCCTTTTGCAGGTGATGAAGTCAGAACCAGGAATCGGTCCCCACAGGCTGGAGGAACCAGTAAATGGGCCCTCTACATTGAGTGGATGCACAGGCTGGAGGAACAGTGGAGAGAGATGGAGAGGTATGTGTTCTAATTGTAAACAATTTTCCCAGAAGCAATCATAATGTTGTTAAACTGCTACTTTTGCTTGCAGGATAAGGAACACTAAAATTAAAGCAAGACTGTCCATAATGCATCTGATAGGCTACTGCAATAATTGATGATTTAAGGTTAAAAGCATTATAGATGTAATGCAAAATTCCACTTTTCAGTTTTGAGTTATAAGTAGGGTATGTTTGAGAAAATAATCATATTCATTTTTAAGTACAACCTGAGTGACAGACATATATGTCTGTGTGTGTATGTGTATATATATATATATATATATATATATATATATATATATATATATATATATATACACATATATATGACATGTATGTGGACATGTATACATACAGATGTGTATATATACATATATATATATATATATATATATATATGTGTGTGTGTGTGTGTGTGTGTGTGTGTGTGTGTGTGTGTGTGTATGTGTGCATGTATACGCACACATACACATATACATACATAGGTTATTTTACACACAAAAAGAGAAACTGGCTAGTCTTAAAGTTGCCTGCAATGGTAGCTAGCCTAATACTTAACTATGAACCTATAATCTAGTGTGTTATCCCTGTTTTGAGAAGATGATGATGACAAACATACGTATGGCGATTGTGCTTCCTGACTATTACACTGTGCATAGCCTGCATGTTCTATTGCTGAACTGGTATCTGCTGTTTCTACATTCCTTATGAGGTTGGTAGATAATTTCTTGCATGTACCTGATTTCAACATGTCATGCACTTATGTAGTAAACAGCTGTGATGGATTGCTAACATGGCACTGCTACCTTTTTCTACAATTGTTGTGTCCAAAACCACTCATGTTATTATTTCCTATCTGCTTGTTAAATATCCACTGATCAGTGTTATAAAGTTTTATGTGGCCAGGCTACATAGACATGAGTAACTACAACTGCAGTCAGTGACAGGTATACATTTCTTGATGATGGATACAGTGTGGAATAAACTATATTTGGTAGAAATGACATGCTGTCACTGCGTTCATAACTGTCACATTTTTCAGAGGTGGTGTACTGCATTCAAATTCTCTGATGTTGTGAGGTCAGCCAGTAACCATGTTGCATTGCTCATCTCATTTCCATATAGCGACTGATATTTCCACTGCTTGTTCATCATACTATCTCTTGTTAAAAAAACTCTGTTATTCATGGTATATCAAAATGACTCCTTAATTGCACAAAAAGTTTACCTCTGCTATGGATACCACAACTCAATTGTACCATACACACATGCAAAGTATGGACCATCAAAAGAGTAATTGTTTTGCTAGACTGTATGACTGTGTTATAATGTGTATTTTGGTTCAATATCACAGGCCCCATTACAGGCTTAGGCTAACTTACTTTATGGGCCATTTTAAGCTTAGCCAATTTTACTTTTTGTGTTCAGAATAACCTATCCCATTTGGTTTGGTTATAGATCTTAACAATCCTTTGGCTGATAATTGTATATTACTCCTTAAGGAGAATAGCTGGAATCATGCCATAGATAATTTTGAGGGGACCCATGCATGGGATAAAGCATTTAGGAGCTGCATCTGTCCATTAGTAGTACACAGGACAGTCCTGGGGTAAATTTTCCTAAGTTGGATTTAGAAATGGACAGGAATGAATTTTGTTTTATGTGGATGGGGGTTCTGTTCCATAGACAACATAACATTCAAAATGGTTTGCTATCTGTGTCCCTGTCAGCTTAGACTGTAACAGTTTTTTTAAATGTAAATACAAGATGCCATTTCATGACATGCTGTCATGCCATGCTTATCTTAATGTGTCATTATATATATATGTGCCCTGCTTTTGTTTGTGCTTATTTTTCAGGCATACTGACATTTGTTTCATACTTGCAAGTAATAACAGCATTTTCTCAGATAAATGTTGTATTGCATGAAATATAATGCACTTGGGTAAATTAAGAACAATTTGTGATGTATGTAGTGTTCTATACATGGCCTTCTATTGATATCTTCCATAGACATTGATAATAGGTCATTGGGAATGTTGCATGATCCTGGCCATACACATGCTACCTTTAGTTATTTATATTATACAAAGTATATAGACATATTATGCGCTATATTATCTGTTAAATATGTTTAGATGACACCTGTATTGTACTGGGTTATACCTTTAGCAAACAAGTCACAGTTAGTGTTGTATTATTTTGTCATGTTACCAGCATAAAATATATCTTTCACAGTATTTAGCTGGCCATCATATAGCATTTTAAGACAGGCATGTAGTGCACATGTGTGAATGACTGACAAAGTGTTATACCTTATGTACTGAAATGCCTTTTGTCATATATGTAGTTATAGTTTCATATGGGCATAGATTACTATGATGTGAAATAATGAACCCCTAAAGCCCAAAGGCCATGTCAGTTTATGTTATATCATATATTGTTTTAACCTTGAGAGATCCATGACAGCTTGTTAACTGGACAATGGAGGAGATGCTGTGCCAGACCCCTGCCAGATGAATGCGACTCAGAGGACCATGAAGATGATGATATGTCTGTGGCAGAGCTGTTTTCTGTTTTACCTCCTCCATTTTGTTTTCTATTTTAAGAAATCTGTTTGGCCTGGTGTTTTTGTTCTATGTGGGAGAAAGACTTAAGTTATCTGGGCTGCACATTTCACGTTTTTTCATTGGTTAATTGTCTTGTGAGTGAAACTTAAAGACACAGTGAATTTCTGGCCCTTAGTCTTTTGCTGAAAAGATTTCAAGCTTGTAGACTATATTTTTCTCTGTGCTAGAGCTGCTTTCTCTTTTACCTCCACCATTTTGTTTTCTATTTTAAGAAATCTGCTTTGCCTGGTGTTTTTGCTCTATGTAGGATATAGACTTAAATTATCTAGGCTGCACATTTCACATTATTTTTCATTGGTTAATTGTCTCTTGAGTGACTCACAGTGAATTTCTGGCCTTTTGTCTTTTTGCTGAAAAGATTTCAATCTTGCAAAAACTTAAGCACTGTTGGGGATTTCCTGCTTGCGGTTCCCACCCACCCAAACTCTCCTTTGCTGATTTGCTTTTTAAATCTGGTAATTTTTAAGCTGTCCACCCTACTGTAAGCTGAGCTTAATAAACTCCTCCCTTTATACACTGTTGTTGATGTGTTGCATTATTTAGTTGCCTTTCCTTTTACTCGTATTGAAAAAAGTGCATTTTGCCTCTCATTGTCTTTACTACTAATTTACTTGATCTGAATTTAATATCTATGTAGCTGTTGGATAAAATAGTGCATTTTTACACTCTAGTAGGTGCTTGTTTTTCCATCAAGAGGTCAGTGGATTTTCCATCTATTACATTGGGAGGTATCCTGATCTAGTTAGTTTGGTAAAACATATAAGATTTCTGCATGTAGTTTTATTGACTGAATGACTTATTAATCAGCTTATCTTGCTTTTAGTGCCTTTATAAATGATGCACAATTGAGTTGCTCTATTAGAATCTGTTTAAAGTAAACTGCTGTATCCATCTTTAAGTTTGTCTGTGGTAGCATTTTGTATCTTCTAAGACTGTGGTAACTTTCTTCTCCGGACACTCCTTTACTGTGCTTTTGCACTTGGAGGACTGGGATTGTTTGTTTGGTGGCAGATGGTGTTTGCCTGGTTGGTCTGAGTTGGGAACCACACAAAATGGCAGTACTTATTTTTTTCCCACTTCTCTTATATGCTGTGACTGTACTTCAGCAATTTCATAATGAAGAACTGTACTGTCTGCTGCTGCTTTAAGTATTTAATTGCACTGTGTTACATTGTATCTGTTAGTTTCAGAGCTGTTGCATGCAGTTTGTGAGGTCTTGTTACACTTGGGCTCCAAACAAGCTACTCCATATTATGAAGGTGTCTCCGCACCCTTGTGGCAGAAGTGTGGTGCTCTACTGCATTTAACTATTTAACTGCAGTAATTGATGCTTTTTTGACTGTTTTTTCTGTCTGTGCCTGTTTCATTATTTGCAATTGTTTTGCTGTGCAATATTGATTAGATAGCATACACTAGATCCAAACTTGCTAAATCTAGCCTCCTTTTAATACACTTGAACTCATTTCCAGCCATTTTACATTAAGAAGGGCACCCCTGCACTCTTGTGGCAGAAGAGTGTGGATATAGCCCTGTCTGAGCTGGGGATTGCTGGAGGAATTATCAGTCTGTGATTTCCTTTTAGCAGACTTGTTTAATACTGTTTAATTTTGCCTGTATATAAGTCTTGCATTTACGTATAGCTCTGCACTGCATAATAGGGGTTAGCTGTGCCCTGTATAGTAGCAAACTCCTAGAAACATTTTTTTCCCTAGACGTCTGTCAGTTGAACCATTCCCAGCTTTTCTGCTGCACTGTGGGCAACTCAGCTGATCACAGAGCAGAATCACCACACTCCTTCAGCCCTAATCCTCAAAAGAATAACTCCCCTTGTTTAGTTAGTCATATTAGTCCTAGAGCAAAAGTTAATCCAAGTTGCCCACTCCCCAACTAGTACTTATGGTTTAACCTGCTAGAATCCCCCCAGTTTCCCAACATTTCACCAGCTAGCCTGATTGACATATGTATCCTAGGGCAATGGAGTAATTGCCTCATGTATACTGACAACCACTTGCTCCTAAAGCAAACATATACAGCACGTGAAACATGTAACTATACTGTGAAGCTGGAATCAATCCTCTCATGTAACAATAAACAAGACATCAAACAGCTTGCCAGCAGACACACCTCTCCTCTCACACAAGAGAAGGTCAAGTCGCATAGACATACCTATGCGGAGGTACTCACTAAGAACCTACCAAAGGACCAGAGGCCTCCCAAGCACAAACAGGTCACACAGACTGGAACACGAACAGACCCCACTTCACATAGCAACACACATACAGGTGTCTCAACAAATAAACCCAAAGGCAAAACACCTCAAAACCTAATGTCCTGGTCATAGACAATTCCATAATGAGACACACAGATTTCCCCCTTACCAGGCTGGAGAAGCAGAAAGTCATGGTTAGTTGCCTGTCAGGTGCCAGAATCCATCAAACTATGCACATACTCAAGTCACTCAACAACAATTACTGTTATGACTCTGTCATAGTACATGTTGGAGTGAATGACTCGGGAGGTACCTCTCTAAAGTATATGAAGAGAGACATGGCTGAATTTGCAGTTTATGTGTCCCAGGCAGGTATGTCCCTAGCACTAAGTAGCATTTTACCTTCACCCAAGATGATGCCATAATATAGATAAAAAAATGATTGACTTCAAAAATTGGCTTAGCTTCTGATGTCAGTATAAGGGGATCCAGTATCTGTTAGCCTGGGAAGACATGGTCGACAGATCATGCTGCTTTGCCAGAGATGGTCTTCACCTGTCTCCTCTAGGCTTTTGGATACTGGCAAAGATGTTTGCCTCCCCATAGTACCTTTTTAGGCAATGCAAAAACAAGAATACATTTCTGATGTAAACAAATGTACTCGAGACAAGCTCAAGGTTATGCTGCTTAATACTAGGAGACTGAAGAGAAAACTGCACTCTCTGGAAGCACTCTTCACCTTGGAATATCCATGCAGTTACTGAGACCTGGTTCAAGGCTGCAGAGAGCACCCTGGCCATGCAAGACTGCAATGCCTTCCACACATTTAGACCCCAAAATGAGTGTGAAAGAACCAAAGGTGGAGGTGTATTCATCCTCATTAAATCTGAATAAACTTCAAGACTGGTTAAACAGTATGACTCTCTAGAGCTACTCCAGGTACAGTTAAATATAGATAAAATACCCTACCACATCATGACTAGTTACAGGTCCCCTACCATGAACTATGAGAAATGGACGCAATACCTGGACTTGCTTAAATCACTCCCTATGCAGCCAAACACTTTGTCCTGGGAGATTTCAACTATCCTTCCATAGACTGGACAGCATACATGAGCAGAAGGACTTTGTTAATTCAAATGCTCTGGAACAGCCACACTCATAACAAGGGGCTTGAATGTCCTGGACCTGGTACTTACCATCATGGGGGTCACTGCACAACCCCCTATATGTTGACCTCCCTGATGAGGCCAGACCATAAACCTATCTCACTTGAATTAAAGATCAAACTGAGCACCCCCACAGAAGCACACAAACTGATTTTTTTTCCAAACTAAACTTTAGCCTACTAATTGAGGGTATAAAAAGTTTCAAACCACTTGATAACATAGCCAACAGTGACTCCTGTGCAGAGGAATACACAAATGCCCTGTATAGGCATTTAAACAACTGTATAGTCTTGACTATACTTGTCAAAATGAAAACCAGGTCCTCCTGAAGAAACAGGCCACCCTGGTGAATTGCAAGTATAAATAGGTTATATAACAAAAGGAAAAAACTGTTATCCAAGAACAAGAGGAAACTTACTCACAAGAAGAAGAATAGCCTCGACAGCTTGAACAAGCAAATCAGATATTTTGTAAAGTCCTCTAAAGCCAATTCTGAGGCTAATTTAGCATCTCTACCTAAAAACAATCATACAGCTTTCTTTAGCTATGTCTGAAATCTTAAAGGGAATGCCCAGTTATGTGCCTGACTGTGAATGGTACTACTCACACTGTACTCAAAGAAATTGCCAACCTGCTGGTAGATATATTTGGTTCAAATTTCACAAATCTGTCTACAAAAGACATACCACATATCATCTACAAAGAGCAGGTCATAGCCACCATCTCCAAGGGCAGAAACACAGCCTCCATGGGACCAGATAACATCCCAGGCTGCTTATTAAACAATTGAGAAGCAAGACCTAGCAGAACCACTTGACACTCTCTTCAGCCATAACCTGAGCACTGGCATTTCTCCAGCAGAGTGGAGAACAGCAACAGTAATAACCTTCAGTAAGAGGGTCCATCAACCAGCCCTGGGAATTATAGACCCATAAGCCTAACCAGCCTTATCTGCAAGGCCATAGAAAGAATCATCATGGATCTTATCAACAAAAACATAGGTGACCTCCAAACTCTTGACCAGACCCAGTTTGGCTTTGTTAAGGGCAGGTCTTGCTTAATAAACATGGTGGACTTCTTCAAGAATGTCAACAAAGCTCTACAAAGCAGTACATACCACCTATCTTGACTCAGCCAAGACCTTCAAAACAATCCTCCACTCAGGTATCATTGAGAAACTCTCTCAACTTTGGGGTCCGAATGTTGAGATGATAAGTCAGCAAGGAAAGGAGAGTAGCATTGCTAAAAATGAATTCATCCTCAAGTCTTAGTGAGTACCTTCACAAGATGGACCCTGTTTTTCACAAAATCTCACCAAGATGACGTAATAATATATAGACTGTATTTTAAATAGCATATATCATGGACAGAATTAGGTCAAAAATGAAAAAAAGATAGCTGGGTGCATAAGACCCAGGATAAAAAAGTCCCCAATCCTGGTAGGCGGACTGGTGCCAGGACTGGAAAAAAATGACAGTGTAGAATCCTGACAATACAGAAACATTCCTACAATGGGGCTAGGCCAGACCCAGGGGGGGAAGATTCCCCCTGTTGTAGAAGTAAGTAGCAGTCCACAAAATTCACAAAAACTGATAGGCCAAAGAAGAGCAATAAAGGCGATAGAGTGGACTATTGAGGATAAGAAAGACAGTATATATTGTTCCTGTTATGCAAAAAGCCAAGAATTTCCAGACACAAGATATACAAAAAGATTAAGAGAGAAATTAGAGGAAAGGACAAATGCTTCCAAAAGAAAAACTGTCAGAAGCCTCAAATAAAAATTTGTGTTCAGTAATACAACAGATTTTTGAAAAACGTTATATAGACCAAGAAACTTTGATGTGTTTGAAAAAAGAAGCATCTGAGGAAGTGAGGAAATATAAACAACAAAACCAAGAGATTTTTGAAAAGTATAAGAAAGACATATGGACATGGGAAAGAAAGAGATTTGATGTGGTGCAATATTTATGCAAAGTCGAAAGCCAAATTAATCAATACAAAAAGGCAGCCCCAAAGATAGTTGAAGAGAAATACAGGCAAAGGCATCAGATATGAAAAATTCACAATAAAAAATAATATCACAGGAAAATTCACAATAAAAATAATACAACAAAGAGGAAATATAGAAAAGTTTAGTAAAGTAGAAGTTAAAAAATAAAAGCTGAAGTTATGGAATGCCTTGAAAGTGAAGGATTTGGTGTAAAAGGTCTAACACAGGTTACATCACAGCATGATGAAACGAGTCCCCAAAGTAAGAAGAAACAGGAAGATCAGGAGACATCTGAAGAAGAAATATGGACGTGGGAAAGAAAAAGAGATTTAATATGGTGTAATATTTATCCAAAGGAGAAAGCAAAATTAATCAATACAAAAAGAGCAGCACCAAAGGTATTTAAAGAGAAATACAGGCAAAGGAATCCAGACATGGAACGTTTTACAATACAAAAAAATATAATGACAAAGGGGAAAAGTGAAAAAGAAGATCAGTAATGGAGAAGTTAAGAAATACAAACTAAGGTTATGGAGTACCTGTGAAGGATTCAGTGTAGAAAATCTAACTCAAGTACCACAGCAGGATGAAGCACTATACATCCAAACTTAGGAGAAACCAGCAGAACAGAAAACAACGGGGTAGTTGCCATATGAAGATATTTTGGAGCCTTCCACAGGAAACCAGCATAAACATTCACGTGAAGCTGGACAGCAAGGGAAGGAACAGGAAACTGTGGAAACTCTGACGCAGTCAATGTTGAAGAGTGATAGGCCAGTGAGTTACCATATGACAGAGCAATGGATGGTACAGGATGAAATTGAAGAGAATGTGCCACAGGAAGATGCTACAAAACTCTTTATAGAATGATTGCAGGAAATGGAGAACAAAAAAATGTGCCCTTAGTTTAGAAGCAAATGACCGAAGAGAAGAGTTGCTTGATTTAATAGTGCTAGATAGATATATTACGATCAGTGAAAGAAATCAACTATAGAAGGTCAATAAAACCCAAAAAGTCAGAAGTCTGATAAAACAAATGAATACAGTAATTAGGACTGTCCATAGAGATCCATGTGATATAACAGAAGTAAACAGGATATATTACTGTGCAGCTAAATTAATAACAGATAAAATTCTAACACAAGAACAAAGGTTAGTAAGGGAAAGGAAGGGGAGAAATCAGATACCATTATGGAAGTATCGAACAGAGAAAACTATAAAGCGGTTAAGGAAGAAGTGTCACTGTTAGAAGAATATAGAAGAGGGGATACATCAACAAAAATACTCAGAAAGATAATCGTGATAAAAGCAATGTGTGGTTAATTATAACAGATCAAGATCTATCTTGCACAATTGCAAATAGTAAACTAAAAATCTCAGCACAGGCAGAACATTTTAGAAGATACACAGATAAAGGAAAAGTACAAAATAAGCAATTTATTGATGACACTAAAAAGTTCTGTAGAGAATTGGGAAACAAGGTAAAAGGGAATTGAAAGACCACCGAAAAAAGAAGACATTGATACATTTTGGAGAAGTATCTACAATGACCCAGTGGAACATAACAAAGATGATAAATAGAAGAAGTAAAAGAAAGAAAGAATAAGAAGTTCAAAGGTACAGGATATGAAATCGGAAGAAGTAATGGCCAGAGATACTGAGGTAAAGTTAAGAAAACCCTCCAAATGGAAAACCCCAGGCACAGATGCAGTACAAAAGTATTAATATCTTTGCACAAAGATTTAGCCATGAGTAAGAACTATTTATATGTGCACCCTGAACAGAACAAACAACCTAGATAACAACAGGAATAGCATTGCTCCCACTTAAGAGAAAACCTGCAAGTTATCCTAAAAATTATAGACCAATAACTTGCCTTCTGACAACATATAAACTATACACCAAATTGTTGCCGACAGAGTTTATAGTCATTTATTAGAAAATTTAATAATGGCAATAAAACAAAAGAAAATACAAGAAAGTTATATGGAACAAAGGATCATCTGTTGCTAAACAAAGTCATGATGGAGAACTGTAAAAAGGGGAAGAATCTAAATATGGCATTGATTGACTACAAAAAAGCATTTGAGCGTATCCCACATTCATAGATAAAAAAGTGCTTAAAAATGTATAAAATGCACCCTACACTGATCAGTTACATTACCATGACCATGAAGCAGTGGTAGACCACTTTGCAATTAAGCCATGATAAAGGACAAATTATTATTCATAGGAAAAAATTCAAAGGGGGATATTCCAAGGTGACCCCTTTTCACCACTGCTATTCTGTCTTGCCCTTAACCCTTTAAGCTGTTTACTTAACAGATTAGGCCATGGCTATAATTTGGCTCCTAGAAAACAACAAAGTGCAAAGACCTCTCATCTTCTTTTTGTCAATGATTTAAAACTCTATAGCTCATCAGATGAGGAACTGAAAGCAAACTTTTCGAGATGATATAAGAATGTCATTTGGTCTTGATAAATGTTCATAACTGACCTTTAAAGCAAGAAAACTTCAGCACCAGGAAAACATCAGTTTGGGACACAAATGTGATATAAAATAAATTGAGCAAGAGGGACTTTATAAATATTTGGAACTGATGAAGGATCAACAATAAAACATTAAGAAATGTGAATACATCTTAGTAAAGAATATTTTAGAAGACTTAAAATAATCCTGAAACAGTGTTGACATCTAGGAATAAAAGTCAAGCTATGAATCAATTTTCTCTTCTTATCCTAACTTACAGTTTTGGAGTTATTGACTGGCCACAAAATGTGTTGGATAGATTAGATATGAAAACAAGAATGCTTCATGCTCACCAAATGATTTAAAAAAAATCAGTGCATACCAAGATTATATATTGTCCATTTTGAAGGAGGTACGATCCTCCTTGAAATTGATTACATAAATAGATCTGCAATTGTGGGACTGCACACATATCTGCTGACCTCACAAGACCCAAATGTAGTGAAAGTTTTGAAACATGAGGAAAATAAATCTAAGATGATTTCCCTGCTTAGTCTAGCAGAAGCATATTGGTGTCAAGTAGGAATGGAAATCAAACCAGAAGTTGATAAAAATCAGGCAGCAACTGAATATGCCAAAAAACAAAATAAAAAATATAAGGCGAAGGATCAGATGAGAAGACAAGAAATATGGAAAATGCAAAAAATATAGTTGCAAGTATACAAACCTTCTGGAAGAACCTCATGTTGATCAGGATTGAACACAGGAATGGTTAAGGAGAGGTGAATTCAAACCAAAAGATCAAAGGTTAATATTAGTGGTCCAAGATAGTGGGCTGCATACATGATGGTTTACAAAGGCAATTGAACATGTGAGAGAAACAGACGAATGCAGGTTTTGTAAAACAGAGTTGGAAACAGTTGCACACCTTGTTGCTGGTTGTGACATACTAATGGCAGAAGGATTGTATACTGAAAGGCACAATAATGTGGCAAGGTTGTAGGACTGGGGATTGTGCAAACATTATGATACTGAAGTGGCTGAAAAAAACTGGAAACATGAACCACAAAGAATCATAGACAATGATGAAGCCTACATCACATGAGATCATCCATTACTAACAATTCAAAAGATAGATGCGAGAAAACCAGATATAGTGGTCCATGAAAAGATGACAAAAGTATATAAGGGGGATTGTTGCACTTGTTCCATTACGTTGTCATGACAGTATGTATGTGCATGGGATGAGGAATGTTATGTTGTGCACCTATGCATTTTGCTGTTTACTTGTTGCATATAACTGTGTTTGTGTAATATGTACAGATACATGTTTGGAGACATCAGCTTTGATTTCTGCCCATGTGATGTTCATTAGCCATTCTCTCTGTTGTAGCTTGGATGGACTTCCACACCACACTATGTGGTGAACATATACATGTCCAGTGTGTCCCTTTATATACAATTGTCCACCTCTATAGTATGCCTATTTTATTTGCTTGTGTTTCCTTACTGAAGTGGACCTCTGCTGTCCACCTCTCTTCCCTACTTTAACATTGTCAACTATATTGTATTTATACATGGCATACGATTAACGCTGTCTAGATTAACACCATGGTCATCTAGAACAACAAGTTAATACCATCATGCACTTGCAAGGCATATGCAACCAAGACTATTTTTTCCTGTTGTACTTGCATTTTGAGTGCTGAACAGGATTTTTTTTAATTTCATTGCTATGCACAAGCTGGCATTTACTTATCTAAAATTAGTCATTAGCGATTGCTATTCCATGCCATTGCTGCATGTATGTGGATTATGTTCATCCAGTGCAGATCACTCATATATTACAAGACATCTGTGTTGCCATTGGCTTGGCATATGTCTTTCACATCTGTTTCACATCTTTAGTCCATTTTCATTGAGTTAGGTTCTGTACTTGTGTAATACACAGTCACATAGCTGGTCTGCTACAGCACTCTTTTCTGCATTGTGCTTGTTGGCCTTCCACATGACTGGTTAGAGGTTCTAGTCTATCCTCTGCTTGTCTTCCCCATCCATGCCATAGCTTGGCTTACACTTGCACTGTTAACAGACATTATTGGATTCAGTATCACTGTGTACTGCAACCATCATTTATTTCACTACAACCCACTACTACAGTCAGTCATACTACTTTAGGTTTGAATTTCACATAGGTTGCAACATCTCAGTACTACATAATGCATAGATACATCTGTATTCCTGCATTTCACCATTGCTAGAATGCATACCTACTCTGTCAACTTACCTTCACCTATCTTGTACAGCATGCTGCCTATGTAATTTACCTGCCCATGGTACGTTTTTCTAAACTTTGTCTGTCATGCCTATTCCTCATATTTTTCTATTCTGGCATACCTCTTGTGTATCTCTCTCTTCACCCTTACACCAAATTGGCTTTTCTATTTCCTTGTTTCCTCCTGGGTGTGAGGTACTTATCTTCCACATGCAGGTCTCACACACTCATTGTTAGCTACTGTTAGCCATGGCTAGGCGGCCATGATTGCCTTTCACCTTCATTATTTGTTATGTGGAGATTTGTGAATTACATTGGATTCCATATGCTGTAATGACTATGTTATTGATATATATACATATATATATATATATATATATATATATATATATATATATATATATATATATATATATATGTGTGTGTGTGTGTGTGTGTGTGTGTGTGTGTGTGTGTGTGTGTGTGTGTGTGTATGTATCTATATACACATTATGAAGAAATCTGTAATTGTTGTGAATATTATTCACTTGGCTTTGTTGGATGACATCCCCAATTGTTAGTAAATATTTTTTAACTTTTGGACAGATTGCTGAAGATTTCTCATTCCTTATTGATTTCATGTTATTTGCATTGAAGCTGTATTATTTAATTGATGTACATCGACAATACATGGCCCAGTTTATGAAGCACTTGTCTGGACATATACACATTGTCTGTGCATGCTTGTGAGTGCACCGACTTTGCTGAATTTATCTCTTTTGCGCTGAGTTATTCTAGTTACACTGAGGCATATTAGGATATTACTTGTTTATCTGCAGCTTTTGTGTGGCACCTGGCAAAATGCACCAGATTCCACAAACTTTATGGAATCTGGGCCATTGTAATTACTAGGTGTTACAATTTCAATGATTAAAGCTACTTTTGTCTTTTTTTTGGAACGTTATGTGTGGTTTTCTTGCAGCACCTTTCTTAACTGTTGGTATTGGGGGAATGTCATGTGATTAGAACATTATCGTTGTTGATAATGCTTTGTGGTCCATGCTTTCTGCGCTTCCCAGAAACCTGTATTATGCAGTGCTTGCACATTCCTCAGAGCAACAATCTTGCCACATTATTGTTCCTTTCCATATACAGACCCCATACCATTCAACTGTACAGATTTTCGCAGAATGTCCAGATTTTTGCCTTATATTTTTGGTCTGTTTTTCCTAAAATTGTGGCTTGCTGGCAAATTAGTGGCAAATCATTAAAGATTGAAGTTAGAAAATAATGACAGACATTTGAGTTTTAGACTTCATACCATTCAGAACATTCATTCTAATGCAAAACCTGTCTATCAACTTTCTAAGTTTGTAAGAGCAATATTTAAAAAACTGTCCCTATTTGTACCACTTTTTTCATGGCTTTGTCCAGATTTCTTACTCTAGGAGGTTGAGAGGTATGACAGACCCTCATCCAGGTATCACAACCAGGAATAAAATGTGCAACTGTTTCCAGTTTAGTTTTACCGAACCTGAATGTGTCTGTTTCTGTCTTGGGTAGACACTATTAGCCTTTCATTTTTTGGTTTAATTTCTCCTCTGCTTAACCATTTCTGCATCAGATCTTGGTTACCAAGGCAGTATATTTTTGGACTTTTCAGTTTAACTTTTCTTATGGTCCTCTTCATTATACAATTTTTTTTCGTTTTTTTTTTTTTTTTTTCGTTTTATTATTTTTTTTTTAGCACTTTCAGCTGCTGTTTGACTTTCTTCCACTTCTGGTTTGATTTCCCTTCCTTCTTCTTTCAAAAAAGCATCTGTTAGGCTAAGCAAAGATGTCAGCTTAGAATTCCTTTCATGTTTCCAAACTTTCACCATCTTTGAATCTGATGACGGCAGCAAATATTTATGAAGTCCCATGTTTGCAGACTTATACATTTAGTCAGTTTTGAGGAGGCTTATACTGCCTTCAGAGTGAAGGATATGTAATCATTGTCTGCAGTGTATTTTATATATCTTTCAAAAATCATGAAGCATTTTCTTGTTTTCTTGTCCAACTGATTTCATGCTTTCTAGGGCCTGTATCTCACACCAATGCTGTAAGATAGAACAAGAATAGCAAACTGCTTTATAGCTCTGACTTTACTTCTAGATATCAGTGCAGTTTTCATTATTAGCTTTAGTCTTCTGAAGTATTCCCTACTAAGCTTTGTTCTCATTTGTTCATGTTTTATTGACAACCCTTCACCAATTCTCAAATATTTATACATTCCCACCTGTTTAAATTCCTTCATACCTCATTCCTGTCCCAGGTTGATATTTTGTTGGTGATGCAGTTTTCCTTTTATAAGTGTTATCTTTGCACATTTATCAAAACCAAGTGTCATTCTTATATCAACTGAGAAAGTTTTAACCATTTATAATTGTGTTTTCAGTCCTCCTGTTCCAGCTTAGCAATGTGTGCTATTCCTATCCCCCAACAGAACAGTGCCCCTGCTGCTAACCTTAACTGTGCACCTTACCTTAAAAAATGCATTTCTATAATATTACCACTGCACAAGAAGCTAAGATACTTTCCTGACACACACACACACACACACACACACACACACACACTGTATCTATCCCTTTACTTGACCATAACCCTAACCATAACCCACAAGCTTAATCTTTCCCCTTACCTAACCCCTACTTTAACCCTAATGCACACACACACACACACACACACACACACACACACACACACACACACACACACACACATACACACACACACACACACACACACACACACACACACACACACACACACACACACACACACACACACACACACAAACTTACTTTAGTTGACCAATAGGAAGTCAGCCAATCTGCCATTTATGCAAACAGCCTTTAGCACAAAACACACTACTATTCAGTTATTGGCACACTAGTGTTGATCAAGTGAACTGTAACCATGTGTATATATATATATATATATATATATATATATATATATATATATACACACACATGTTACAGTTCACTTGATCAATAATGCGACAATGTAACCACGTGTGTGTGTGTGTGTGTGTGTGTGTGTGTGTGTGTGTGTGTGTGTGTTTTTATATATATATATATATATATATATATATATATATATATATATATATATATACATACACACACATGTTACAGTTCACTTGATCAATAATGTGACAATGTAACCACGTGTGTGTGTGTGTATATACACGTGCATGATTGTTTGTTTTCTCTTTCTTCTGTGCCGTAGAGCTGTTATCTACGATGTTGTGGAACTGTTTTGGAATCCTACTGATAATATAACTAGAAGGTTATATGAATTAAATAATGATAATCGCGTAACAGTTTAGACCAGGGAAACATATGTAATTAGGACATCATTTTTGCTATTTTAATATTCCAGGTAAGTAAATACTCACATTAATAGTTATTGAAATTGCTTCCTTAAACATTTTGTGCCTGTCTGGTTTGAATGTCTTAAAGTGAATTTATGTTTGGCAACCACATTATGTCATTACTTCTTACAAGCACATTCACATTTAATTTATAAAAATATTAGATTTTTATTATGTATAGTCTTAAAATGTGTGTATTATCGAATCACTTTTTCACTAATTGTCCATATTGTACAATTTTGCCAACTGATAGGCAGTATAAAAATTCACTAGACTCAAATTGTAGACCAACAAAATGCTTTCAAGTTACTCCTTAATAGGTCAGCCAACCCAGAAGTATTCCAGTCAGCTTCATAACCCAGCAGTGCATTCTGAAAAAAAGAAAATGAAAACTAATTTTCAGATTACCCCAGAGTTGCAATTTCAGATCAATTGCTTCTAACCTTGCATTCGCAGTCCATGCCTGAGACATATAAATCGACTCATAATACATATGAAGCTATCAAGTCTCTGTTGCCCTTCCTCTGGACTATTTGCATTTTCCATTTATTTTGATTTGGATAGGGATGGCATCTAATCAGACTTTCATTTGCATTATAATTTAGTCTTCCTTCCTTTCCCAGTGCACAGGTGGTTTTGTAGCTTTGTATTACATTTGGTTATACCACCCAATATTTTGCTCATTTGCAATAGTGCTAGAAGGCATTTATAGCCATACAAGCCTGCCCCTAAAGTTTGATGAGCTTCATATGTTTAGGGGTTTAGGGAATCCCAGGCCAGCAGTCCCTGCTGAAAGG